>NC_043002.1:92613113-92655613 GCF_006345805.1 Octopus sinensis
AATTTCTGCAATTTCAACCAATCACTGACGCCTATTAAGGTAAAAAGCATTCTGTGCTGTATGAATATGTCCCTTGTTTAAGAAACAGATTGGGTTTATTTACATTTCTGAAGAAAAAAAATATACCCTTCCCCCACCCCTTCCCCTAACCCTAAAATAGATTGAAATGCAATAGATCGATACTAGGGTCATGATTATGGGTGACAATTTCATATGACACCGCTAGAAAAAAACTGCCGTTCAAACCGAAAAGATCCCGAAAAAGTTTTGCTTCTCTCAAGTGATCCACTTATAGAATATATTTGTAACGTGCTTGTTTCTTCACCTGAACACCTTAGTTTTCTATGATTATTTAAATGTTTACTAATAAAGACAAGGATACCAATAATTATAAGAATAAACGTGAGTTTACAATCTGTGCAGAGAAACCGTAGATTTCGTCGTAATTTTCCATAAATAATCTTTTCTCTTTCAGCTGACATACATAACAGTACATAAATTTGTTTCTTTCCCAAACTATATTAGGCTTGTTGTGTTTACATTTGGTAGAAGCTATGATAGGAATGTTCCACCACTAGTCCTTGTCTTAGAATGTTAGAATGTCTGTATATACTCAGAATCAGGTTTTTTTTTTCTATATTTATCCCAGGGCAGTATTTTCTTCTGATGGTATAATATACTGCTTTAGTAACAACTAGCAGTATCGCCCGGCGTTGCTCGGGTTTGTAAGGGAAATAACTATATAAGCATTTTTAGAGATGTAAAGTATAATAGCCATCTCAATATGGCTAACCACAGGGGGGGGGGGTTACTGTAGCTTTTTACGTTCTGAGATTTAATAATAAATTTTTAGAGAGTTACTTCCCTTATACATGCCAAAAATGCATTAAAAATGGGAAAAATTGATGGTGAATTTTTTTTTAAATCGTAGACTCATCGTAGACGCGTGCTAATACCCAGAAGGGCTCGATATGAATCACGACTATAAGATACCCGGTTATGGTTAAACTGCACCGCAAAATGTGGGAGTTGTTAGGAATCTAAATCGTAGGAGACAGACAGCACACAACCTTACTTTCATATATAAAGATGTCATACTGCGTTTGAGGATATTACCTTGACAACAATTTCGTACAGCTACTGATCACAAATGTAATATCTTCCACAGAAATGTGACGTAATCAGTATGATCGCTTCACAGTCTGTCCTTTGTCCAACAGATATTTAGTAGCTATCGCCAGCTCTTTGAATGAGAAAATGTAATAATCTTTGAAATGCCACGTGATTTAAGAACAGCCAGTAGTCGAAGAGAAGCTACACCCTCTTGTCAATATTGATAAGCACAAATACATAAACATACGTGAAAATACACACACTCACACACACACACACACACATACACATACCAACATCTAAACATACATATACAGAGATACAAATTTTTACACGAGAATGTCATACATATACACTCGTATACATATGCATTCGCACACTCACAAAACACGCATGCGCGCACACATTCCTGAGCTTACATGAAACACACCCTTGTTTATCTTTCTGTTGTTGTTGTTGTTGCTATGCTTACAAAGTACTTTTTTGAGGAATTCCCTCTCGAGCGGTAGCATGTTTTTCTCTTGTACGAATACTTGGTTAAAAACATTGGATGCGTTGCGGGATTTCCCCTAGCTCTTTATGTTCTGTGTTCAAATCCCGCTGAATTCTGCCGGTATCGAGCAAATAAAATAAGTAGTGGGGTCACTGGCATCGGCACCCCTCCCCCCATTATCGCTGGCCTTGTACATAAATTAGAAACAATTATTAAGACGGCGAGCTGGCAGAATCGTTAGCACGCCGGGCGAAATGCTTAGCGGCATTTTGTCATTAGCTACTTTCTGAGTTCAAATTCCGCCGAGATCGACTATGCCTTTTCATCCTTTAGAAGGTCGATAAATAAGTACCAGTGAAACACTGGGAGTCAATGTAACTGATTAGTCCCCACTCCAAAATTCTAGGCCTTCCATCCCCTCCTCACCGTGGTGGGGACGCTGGCAATAGGTAGTGTCAGAGCTGTGCCGTCGGGAACTTCTGCCACAACACGGCAGACGGGGATCTGGTGAAAATCCTCGGAGTGTCTGTTTCGGCAACCAGCGGCTCCTCGGTCGTTCTGTCCCTGCGTCTGCAGACAATCTGCGGCAAACAGGATGTCTCTACATGCGGGATTGTTGGGGACCGCTTCTGAAATTCATATTCGCACGAAACTTCTTCCACTGCCATGGTTCGAGATGCCTCGAGGGTGGTAGAAGAAGCCGACTCAACCCGCCCAGGGTGAATGTCGCCACAAGTACAAGTATCTAGCTATACTTTCACATGGTTTCTGCAGTGTATTCTTTGTGCTTTTTACTTCGTAGACAGAATGGATTTAGTCACTGGAATTTGTTCGGCCAATCATCACGCAAACCTTCAGCGGCCTGTATTGCTCATCAGTCAATACTTGCAGGAATTCCTATAGTCTTCGAGGAATTGCTTTAAACAGCTTTCTGTATGGCTTACTCATAATGCTCAAACATGCAATACGTGTAAAAGTTTTATGCCAAGTGAGCATTTTTTTCATTTTCGTTACATCATATGCAAACATGAATATAAGTGGGCATATAGCTGTGTGTATATATATATGTGTGTGTGTGTGTGTGTGTGTGTGTGTGTGTTTGTATGTGTGTGTGTAGATAGATATATTGATAGATAGATAATACATATATATACATACATATAAACACACACACACACACACATATAATATATATACATATATATATATATATACATACAAAGATATGTATGTATATACATATATACATATATATATACTATATATATTACATATATAATACATATCTTATATATATATATATATATATAATATATATATATATATATATATATATATATTATATATATATATACGTATACATGTATATATATGAGAATATTATATATATGCATACACAGCTACATATCTACATACACACACACATCTATCTCTCTCTCCTCTCTCTCTATATATATATATAATATATATAATATATATATAATATATTATATATAATACATACATACCTACATACATACATACATACATACATACATACATACATACATATAAACAGTGTACACTTAACACGAGAGAAACTACTTTTAACAGGTAATTTTACACGCTAGAAGAAGCAGTTAAAACGACCGAAACCACGTGTGTGAGTGTGATTTGTTTGTGTGCGTATATATATATATATATATATATATATACACATATATATATACACATATATACATGTATACGTGTATGTGTGTGTGTGTGTGTGTTATGCGTGTTCTTACACAATAACATGCATCTCATCGAAAGGTGCACAGGTGCTGGTGCTGGTGCTGGTGGCGGGGGCGGCGGCGGCGGCGGTGTTAGTGGTGGCGGTTTGGGTTTGGGTTGCGTCTAAATTTCTAAATGGAACAAGAAGACAAACAATGGTTCGGGCGCAATGACTAAGTTTTTTTTTTAACAAGCAAAGTTGAAACAGTTGCTTCGTAGGATGATGACACATTTGTCTGACTTGGGTTTTACGCTGTCCCCCCCCCCCCACATCTCCCTCCTCATAACACCGGACAGTGTGTGCATGTGTGTGTGTGTGTGTGTGTGTGTGTGTGTGTGCGTGCGCGTGTCCGGGCGTGCGTGCGTGCGTGCGTGTAAGTCAGTGTTTCACAAATATATGTCTGGGTTGCATGAGTGCAACGTGTATATTTGTATACACTGTGCGCGCACGGGTACATGTGCGTGTGTGTGTGTGCGTGCGCGTGTGTGAGCGTGATTTGCTTGTATGAAATGCGTGTGGTGTGTAAATATATGTGTTACGTACGTAAATAAGTGTGTAGTACGCATATGTTGTGTGTATAAGTATGAACTGATTTAAGTGTAAATGTATGTGCTACGTTTTACTCGTTTCAGCCAGAGACTGCGGCCGTGCTGGAGCAACGCTTTATTTATTGTATAATTTGTATTTATGCGTGAGTTTGTATGCATACACATACAAATCTTTGTGCGTGTTTGCATACATACACAAGTACGAGTTCGATGATATATAATGCGTGTATACATGCGAGTGTGTGTGTATATAAAAGTGTGTATGTGCGAATATGTTTGCTTGTGTGTGTGTGTATGTGTGTGTGTGCGTATGTGCGTGCGTATGTGTCATGTGTGTATGTATTATGTGTGTATGTGTGTGCATGTGTGCGTGCGTATACATGGGAATGAGTGTTTGTATATGTGTTTGCGTTCTCCGTGTGCGTACTTGACAGAATGTGTGCATACAGTAATCCCTCGCCATATCGCGGTTTACTTATCGCGGTTCACTTATCGCTGTTCCCCCATCGCGGTTCACCTATCGCGGTTCTCCTATCGCGGTTTATTATTTAAGCTTACGTCGATTCCTCTGTCGTGTTGTTTTGCATTTATAATAAAATATATACAAATAAAAATAATAAAAATATTTTACAGTACTGTTTCTTCGTCGCGGATTTTCACCTATCGCGGGGGATTTGGGAATTTAGCACCCGTGATAGTCGAGGGATTACTGTATACATGTATGTGTGTATACATGGGAGTGAGTACGTGTGTATGAGTGTGAGCGCGTGTATGTGTGTGAGTATGCGTGTATGTGTGTGAGCGTGTTGTGTGTGAGCGTGTATGTGTGTGAACTAAATGTGCATGGATATGTATAACAATATGAATATGTATGCATGAGCGTACGTGTAAGTAACTGAACATGTATTAGCTATATGTGTATGTACGGAGCTGCATACATACATGCGTATATACTGAATGTATTCACGAATTGCGTGTATGAGTAGATTGTGTGTGTGTGTGTATGTGTGTTGTGTGTGTGTGTGTGCGTGTGTGGATTAGGTTTGTGTGCCAGGTCTGTATGGTTAAAGTTTGAATGAGTGTACGCTATGTATGTACGAAGGTGTGTTACAGGGGTGAGATAGATTTACACTTTCCGCTGTTAACAATTGGATACGTTCATATATGCAAGTGTATATGTTTCTATGTATGTATATATCTTTGATCTTTTACTTGTTTCAGTCACTAAAGAGTGGCCATGTTGGGGCACCGCTTTGAAAGATCGACCCCCAGTTTTTTTTAGACTGGTACTTATTCCATCGGTCTCAGAACCGATAGCTGACGGAGACACTAACATAGCAACGCCAGTTGTGAGGCACAAAGACACTCACATACATATATATATATATATATACAACGGGCTTCTTTCAGTCTCCGCCTACCAAATCCACTCACAAAGCTTTGGTTGGCCCGCCGAGGCTATAGTAGAAGACACTCGCCCAAGGTGGCATGCAGTGAGACAGAACCCGGTAATATGTGATTTGGAAGCATGCTCCTTATCACACAGCCATTTTATATGTGTGTGTGTGTGTGTATGTGTGTGTAATACAGTTCTATATTTTTGAGATGAGAAATTATGTACATTATTTACACTGGACGAATAGGTATCCTCACCTTGCTTGTTGTTTTCTGAGAAGTTGTGGCATAGTAGATTGTCTCTTAGCCTGATCATTTCTTCGTGGTGTGTATCAGGATCGCTACTTATAGTCTTTACTCTTTATTCTATCGGTCTCTTTTGCCGAACCGCTAACTGACGGGGACATAAACACACCAGCATCGGTTGTCAAGCGATGTTGGATGGGATAAACATAGACACACAAACATACACGCACACACATACATATACATATATACGACGGGCTTCTTTCAGTTTCCGTCTACCAAATCCATTCACAAGGCTTTGGTCGGCCCAAGGCTATAGTAGAAGACACTTGTCCAAGGTGCCAAACCACGTGGTTGGTAAACACGCTACTTACCACACAGCCACTCCTGCGCATATATATATGAAGAGTTTCCGAAAAAAACAAAAGACGAAGACAGGTGGTGTACAAAACAAAAAAGTCTTTTACGTTTCGAACCTACGCTCTTCTACAGAAAGGGACGCAGAAAAAACAAACAAGGAGAGAAAAAATGTGTGCAGTAGCTAACGATCTATCATGGCGACTATATATATATATATATATATATATATATATATAATATATATATATATATATATATATATATATATATTATATATATATATATATAATATATATATATATATATATAAAATTCTCTCGTAGGAAGGCCTAGCATGGACAGACGTGTCCTGTCTTGCCTTCGAAACACGCTATGTCTGCTAGCGACAGCTGATGAAAGGGTATTTTCCTTGTGCACCATGTCTTGTACTTCGTTTTTCTGCTGTACATAATTGTTTTTCCCGTTTTCGTTTCGTCGTTCCACGTCTCTGTCCTTCTGTTGTAACAAAATGGCTTTTCCGTTTTCGTTTCTGATTTTTACGTCTTCTTGTGGTGTCCTGTACGTATATATATTTATATATGCAAGTATATATACATGTAGATGTCGGTACGTACATATATGTTTGTATGTATGCATATATTTTATCTATTACACTATATATATATATATATATATGTGTGGTGTGTGTGTGTGTGTGTGTGTATGGATAGATGGATAGATGGATGGATGGATGGATACATATATGAGTACAGATGGGAGTACGTATATATCTGTGTGTGTGTGTGTGTGTGTGTGTGTGTGTGTGTGAATATTGCTCTTTGTACCAGTGACTACGTGTTAATGAATATACGTAACTATATGCATATGTATTCATGAGTATGCGTGTGCTATGTGCACTGGTTGTGTTAGTGTCTTTGCCTGTACCTGTCTGTGTGTGCGTGCGAGCGCGTCTGCGTGTGTGTATGTATGTCGGTCAGTACATATCTGTATGTGTGACTGTACGTGAGCGTATGAGAGCTTGTATGAATGCGTGTGTGTGTTGCCAACGCAACAATTACAGAGAACATTCATAATGACGTCACACACTAACAGTAAATATGGGTAGTGGAAGGGGTATTGAAGCGGGTGGCAGCGAGTGTCAGGGCGGGAGAGTGGATCGTATAAGGTCAACGAAGATTCCTATATCGTCACTGTGACGAAACGGGTGGTGGTAGTGGATACCCGGAATGCTTACGTTGTTTGCTAATGTCTCATGTTTAGAATTTTACAATTAATAATAATAATATAATAATAATAATAATAATAATAATAATAATAATAATAATAATAATAATAATAATAATAATAATAATAATAATAATAATAATAATAATAATAATAATAATAATAATAATAATAATAATAATAAATAATAATAATAATAATAATAATAATAATAATAATAATAATAATAATAATAATAATAATAATAATAATAATAAATGCCCTGATACAGTACCAGGCAGTGGCCCTCATGGCTTCTGATCTTAACTGATTGGAAGTGTTATCATGTACATTGTTTTGTCTTGGTATAAAAGATGGGCTACAGCAAATATTCTGCTCAATACCACAGATTTGCTTGTCAGTTGTTTGACCTTAACCAGTTGACCATGTCCCTTAGTGGCTGACGATATGTGCATCTCTGATCACGAGCAGAAGTAGTGGGGGATCATCATAGCCATGTGTTGAGGGGGATTCTTTGGGGTTTGAATAATTCACCTCTGGAAACATGGGTGGTTCTTTCAACATCTTTAAACAACCCTTATTCAGGTACCTTTTGAGCGGGATGGGCTATTCAACCTGAAGAAAATTCTAACTGGGCCCCACCTGCAAGGTCATGTGCTGTTTATCTTGATATGAGATCACCATGTCGCGCACATATGGTTGTGATGCATGTGCCTGGTGTACCCTTATCAGACGGGTAGTCATGATGGGTATATTGGGCTTCGTATATTTTACCCCAGTGTCACTTTGATGGCATGAACTGCTCTCTCACTCAATAATAATAATAATAATAATAAATGATAATAATAATAATAATAATAATAATAATAATAATAATAATAATAATAATAATAATAATAATAATAATAATCCTTTCTCCTAAAGGTACAAGGCCTGAAGTTTGGGGGAAGGAGATAAGTCGATTACACCGACACCACTGTTTCATTGGTACTTAATTTATCGACCCCCGAAAGAATGAAAGGCAAAGCCGACTTTGACAGAATTTAATCCCAGAACGCAAAGACGGATGAAATGCCGTTAAACATTTTGTCCGGCGTGCTAACAATTCCGCCAGGTCGTAGCCTTAATACTAACAAATAACAAAAATCAATTGTTCCTTAGAAAATTTGATTTTTTGCTTTCTTTCTTGAGGTTTTTTCACCAAGTCAGGTCAATTGATAATTGAGATTTCATCAAATGTAGTCCAGCCGTCACCATTTTGGAGGGGTTTTTTTTGTTTTGTTTTATTTTTATTTATTTTAGAGATAGCACCACTGTATAACAGGATCTTTATCCTTAGGTAGTAACGTGAGGAAAGGTTGTGCAATGAGTCAATCCCACTCACTAAGCAACAACAGCCATAATCCGAAAGAAGAACAAGTCAACATCATCGGTAACCACTGAGGCGCAGGTTTTATGTCGGAGTTATCCCAGTTACCTGAGTTACCTTCTCCTAGAAGGATGCCCTAACAAAGGCTAGGAGTCCTTCACTCCCAATGGTTTAACCGCACGATCGGGTATTCAGTCCGATTATTTCTATGTCCCCGCGCATGATACAGCCTCAAGGCATTTATTGGATGGCCGTTGACTCTCAAGGGTCCCTCCGCCCTTTGACGGGTTTTGTTTTTCATCCCGCAGGGTGTCCAATAAACACCCTCCTCACCAAGCAAGCTTGGTACATACATACATGCATACATACATACATACATACACACACATACATACATACACACACACACATACACATACATACATACATACATACATACATACATACACACACATACATACATACAACATACATACATACATACATACATACATACATACATGCATGCATGCATACATGCATGCATACATACATACATACATACGTACATACATACATACGTACATACATACATACACACACACACACATACATACACATACATACATGCATACATACATACATACATACATACATGCATACATACATACATACATACATACATACACACACATGCATACATACATACACATACATACATACATACATACATACATACATACATACATACATACATACATACACCACACATACATACACATACATACATACATACATCACATACATACATACAACATACATACATACATACATACATACACAACATACATACATACATACATACTACATACATACATACATACCATACATACACATCATACATACATACATACATACATACATACATACATACATACTACATACATCATACATACATACATACATACATGTATACATAAACACAAAACCTTGTACAAAATGTATTCGGCGTTAAAATGAAATTACCGATATTATTTTCAGCACCATATTTTAGACTTCAATACTTCAATAAAAGCGACCATTGTGCCAATGGTCATTATTCATGTACATTTAAATATATACTTGCGTAAATAATGAGATATATGAGATAATTTCATTTTAATACCAATACGTTTAGTACAGAATCTCCAAGGCAAGCAGCGCGTTTGGGAGACTGCGAAAGAATGTCTGGGAGCGGAGAGGAATCAGCCTCAACACCAAGCTGAAAGTCTACCGGGCAGTCGTGCTTACCACCCTACTATACGGCTGCGAGACGTGGACTGCTTACCGAAGGCACGAGCGCCAGATAAACCACTTCCACCTCAGGTGTCTTCGGAACCTCCTTCACATCCGCTGGCAGGACAAAGTCCCAGACACGGAAGTTCTGAAGCAGGCAGATCTCCCTAGCACCATCACAATCATGCGCAAGGCCCAGCTGAGATGGGCGGGCCACGTCTCCCGCATGTCCGACACTCGCATCCGAAAACAGCTCTTCTACGGTGAACTCAGCCAGGGCAAACGCAAAGTCGGAGGGCAGAAGAAGCGCTTCAAGGACAGTCTCAAGGTCTCTCTCAAATGTGTATTATATACGTACGTGTGTATCTATGTCTGTCTATATCTCGTATGTATTATCTACGTACGAATGTTCATATGTATGTATGTACGTTTGTGTGACGTGTATACGCATGTATCTATACATGTACTTATGCAGGTGTGTGTGCCTATATGTATGTATGTATGTATGTATGTATGTATGTATGTATGTATGTATGTACGTATGTAAGTATGTATGTATGTATGTATGTACGTTTGTATGTATTTATGTATGTATGTATGTATGTATGTATGTATGTATGTATGTATGTAAGTATGTATGTATGTATGTATGTATGTATGTATGTATGTATGTAAGTATGTATGTATGTATGTATGTATATATGTGTGTATGCATGTATGTATGTACGTATGTATGTATGTATGTATGTATGTATGTATGTATGTATGTATGTATGTATGCATGTATGTATGTATGTATGTAAGTATGTATGTATGTATGTATGTATGTATGTATGTATGTATGTATGTATGTATGTGTGTATGCATGCATGCATGCATGTATGTATGTATGTATGTATGTATGTCTGTATGTATGTATGTATGTATGTATGTATGCATGCATGCATGCATGTATGTATGTATGTATGTATGTATGTATGTATGTATGTATGTATGTATGTGCGTAAGTACTTTGGTACAAGCATATATGTATATTCATATCCATATATGTTTGCATGAATGGATAGCTGATGGATTTTGGGTGTTTGGGTGGGTGTTTGTGTGGTTGGTTGGAAGTATGTATAGATGAGTTGGTGGACGGATGGGTGAGTGTGGGTGAGTGGTTGAGTGGATGTATGGCTGGTGGGTGGATGAATGGATGGCATTTGTATAAGGTGATAGCACCAAGAAGCAAAAAACGCGACAATTTTTTTTATAAATATATGAAGTGATGCATGACAAAGAGTGGAGGCACATGGCCTAGTGGTTAGAGCAGTGGACTCGCGGTCGAAGGATCACGGGTTCGAATCTCAGACTGGGCGATATGTGTGTTTATGAGCAAAAACACCTAAGCTCCACGCAGCTCCGGCAGAAGGTAATGGCGAACTTCTGCTGACTCTTTCGCCACAACTTTCTCTCACTCTTTCCTCCTGCATCTTGCAGCTCACCTAGGACGGACCGGCGTCCCATCCAGGTGAGGAACCTATGCGCCAAGAAACCGGCCCTTATGAGCCAGGCATGGCTCGAGAAGGAACAAACAACAACATGACAAAGAAGAAAAATTTGCTCAGACGTGGGTGTAAAGAAACCGTACATTCTTTGGTAAGATCAATGCTACTCGGCACCATTTAAGAAAAGAATGGCTTGTTGAATATGTTCCTGAATTAAAGATGAAAATGTGTGAGGCTGGACCGTTATTGTTTGAACGCCTTTCATTATCGGGCAGCTAGATTATTGATGACCCAGGTAAGAAAGCAACAACAGCAACAATAGTGACGAAACCCTGGTACATTAGAAGTAATTAGCTAAAGAATATATACATCTAAGGCGGTGAGCTGGCAGAAGCGTTAGCACGCCGGGCAAAATGTGTAGCTGTATTTCGTCTGCCGTTACGTTCTGGGTTCAAATTCCGCCGAGGTCGACTTTGCCTTTCATCCTTTCAAGGTCGATAAATTAAGTACCAGTTACGCACTGGGGTCGATGTAATCGACTTAACCCCTTTCTCTGTCCTCGTTTGTTCCCTCTGTGTTTAGCCCCTTGTGTGTAGTAAAGAAATAAATATACATCTAATTTATAATTACTAGTACACTCGTGTACTTAAAACGCTATATGTGTTGTTTCCCAGATTGTTCTACAGACCTGGAACGTTTTGTACATGTTGTTCTTTCTTATCAGATATTACAGATTCAGAGCCTTTTCTTTTATTATTTCTCCTCCAGATTGTTTCCTTAACCTATTATTGAAATAATAATTTAGAAAACATTGGTTTTTATGTTCATAGTTCCATATTGAATGGTAAGGAACTGTCCACAGTGTGAAATGGGAAATTCAAATGTGATAATTGGATTTCAGATGTACAAATGGAGCTTCGGATGTGAGGAGGTAACTTTAAATGTATAATGGTAGATTTTAATTGTGCTTAGAGAAGTTCAATCGTATAAAAATATAAAAGGTTTTTGAATGTGTAATGATACGTTCAAATGTATTCAGAGGAGCTTCGAATGTACCGGCTTTGAGGAGATTGCGATAACAATGTTGTTGTTGCTTTTTATTCTGAAGTTTTAGTAGAGACATGACTGTATATTAAAGAAGTGTACTTAGCAACTACGTAGTTTTGTGTTCAACCCCAAAAGCGTTGTTTTTTGGACATGTGTGTTTTAACATGCCTTTGTGATTACTGACGGAGTAGGCCTCTGTATTTGGTCATGAGTGATAGACCAAATTCCTTTCCTGGTTTAGCACCAGCACCCAGCACTTAGGTTCTTAGTTGAGTTGTCTGTTCCAAATACTGGGAACGATGTCACCGGTTCGTAGATAATATCCTCCCTTCTGCCCACGAGTCTCGGAAACCCTAAAAAAGGGGTCTTGAGTTCTGGTCTTCTTCCTCTGACTAAATCTTAAAGAAATCGACTCTGGCTGAGTGTACCTTTGATCCAGAGTGTTCCAAGCGTTATTTTCTTGTTCCTTTTTATTTTTATTTTCTCGTCTTCTGCATAAGAACCACAAAGTTCCAATGTGTCCTTTTGTGTGACATTTGGAAGTGATTGGAAGAAAGTTTAGCTACTAATTCTAGCATATCGAGTGTCCAAGTATATTTCTTTATTGCCCACAAGGGGCTAAACATAGAGAGAACAAACAAGGACAGACAAAGGGATTAAGTCGATTACATCGACCCCCAGTGCGAAACTGGTACTTTATTTATCGACCCCGAGAGGATGAAAGGCAAAGTCGACCCCGGCGGAATTTGAACTCAGAACGTAACGACAGACGAAATACCGCTAAGCATTTCGCCCGGCGCGCTAACGGTTCTGCCAGCTCGCCGCCCTATCGAGCGTCCAAGTAGATTGACTCGGTGGACCTTGGATAACAACGTTCTTCACAAGGGTTTGTTTATCATCTGAAAGAATCCTGATACGTGATTCCTTAATACCATGTTCTTAATTTATAATTCATCTGCATTAATTAATACGTTAAAGGTTAAAGAAGTTGTCACAGAATCCTTTAAAATTTATGACAATTATTAGGTTAAGTTTTGACATTTTATTATGAAATATGTCTTTAAAAAAGTCATAGCTGTCACTTAAACGCTTTCAGGCTCTTCATAGTAGACAATGCAGTCTGCAACACATTACTTAAATACTTCTGCAATGAGCGGACTAAGCTTGTTTTCAAAGGAAAGCCAGAAAAGAATATTGATTCTTTATTCTTCTCCCAAGTTTTTCTTTTCATTCCAGCTATTCTTAGCTTACATATTGAAATTATGTTGAATAATTTGTCTTCTGTATCAAAAATCTCTGAAAGCCATTTAAGAGCGTGACCAAGATGAAACAGATCAATAACAATGCACATGTATTTCTTTTAACTGTTCAACATTTCTGTAAAACCCCGGGGACATATCTTGTTACCTACGCGTGAAAAGAACTATTTAGGGTATTCCAGCTCTTTGGTAATATGTAATTAGATGGCAAAAGCGACAAATAGCTAGTTACTGCAAAGGATTACGTTCGTCAACCTCAACAAGTTCGCAGAATTCCACAGCTACTCTCTTTCCAAATGTCTGGAAAATGTCGACGCAGCCATGTGTGTGTTTGTGTGGTTAAGGTGCTCGTTTTGCGACTACATGGTTACGGGTTCAGTTTCACTGCGCGGCAACTTAGGCGAGTGTCTTCTACTGTAGCCCTGGGCCGACCAATATCTTGTGAGTGAATTTGGTAGGTGGAAACTGTGTGGAATCCCGTTGCATATGTGTGTATGTATGGTTGTATGAATGTGTATGTTTTTAGTTTGTGTTTGTCTTTCCGCCACCGCGTGACATATCGGTGTTGGTTTGTTTATGTCTCTGTAAGCTAGCAGTCCAATAATAATGACCGATAAAATAAGTACCAGACTTTACAAAGAAACGAACTGGGAGGAATTTATTCGCCTAATCCAATCAAGGCAGTGATCCAGCTTGGCCACAGTCCAATGAGTGGAACAAGTAAAATATAAAAAGATAAAAGAACACCTTGAAAGTATAATATGATTAAATGGATTCTTACAAAATCGTTAGAATTATTTAGCAATTATCTTTTTTCAGCATGAGCCATTTTCATCATATTATATGTTATAAAAACTCTGCACTTGCTTATGTATGGGATGGATGGAAGCACTCCGTCGGTTACGACGACGAGGGTTCCGGTTGATCCGATCAACGGAACAGCCTGCTCGTGAAATTAACGTGTAAGTGGCTGAGCACTCCACAGACACGTGTACCCTTAACGTAGTTCTCGGGGATATTCAGCGTGACACAGAGAGTGACAAGGCCGGCCCTTTGAAATACAAGTACAACAGAAACAGGAAGTAAGAGTGAGAGAAAGTTGTGGTGAAAGAGTACAGCAGGGATCACCACCATCCCCTGCCGGAGCCTCGTGGAGCTTTAGGTGTTTTCGCCCGATAAACACTCACAACGCCCGGTCTGGGAATCGAAACCGCGATCCGACGACCGCGAGTCCGCTGCCCTAACCACTGGGCCATTGCGCCTCCTGCTTATGTATTATGTACGTCTTTCAACAGTAACAAATTTTGTACTCACCTGTAGTTATAATCAAGTAGGCATACCTGGAACACAATGACTTCAACAGCATTTTAAAAGTGCCTTGCACAAAAATCAAATAAACAGCTTGCAGTAATAACATTCGTTCCATTCAGTAAGTTTCAGGTTTTGGATAAACACGTCTTAGTGTTTACCTGTAGTATATACTGGTGGAGGCGCAATGGCCCGGTGGTTAGGGCAGCGGACTCGCGGTCGTAGGATCGCGGTTTCGATTCCCAGACCGGGCGTTGTGAGTGTTTATTGAGCGAAAACTACCTAAAGCTCTACGAGGCTCCGGCAGGGGATGGTGGTGATCCCTGCTGTACTCTTTCACCACAACTTCCCCTCACTCTTACTTCCTGTTTCTGTTGTACCTGTATTTCAAAGGGCCGGCCTTGTCACTCTCTGTGTCACGCTGAATATCCCCGAGAACTACGTTAAGGGTACACGTGTCTGTGGAGTGCTCAGCCACTTACACGTTAATTTCACGAGCAGGATGTTCCGTTGATTCGGATCAACCGGAACCCTCGTCGTCGTAACCGACGGAGTGCTTCCTTCCTTCCAGTATATACTGACACATAATTGAGATGAAAGGCTGACATCTTGTTCAGACGGCCATTGCTGGCTTGCTCTGGTTTCTGGTGATTCATTGTTATGGCTGTAAATGTCTGCTAAGTCATGTCGAACTCCTTCTTTAGAATGAAAATATGTTTAAATTATCAAGAAATATTCTCTTCCAGTTATATCTGAGCATGAAATGCTGCTGTCGTCGGAGATGAAACTTTGACTTCTTGAATGTTCTATAGCACATTCTCCTTTAAAGGATACAGTGGGAAAATATGCTCAACTAGAAGAAAACAATTGCTCACAAGCGATAAGTCTTATCATCGTATTTTCTCGTGCATAAGGCACAAATGTGGCTGTATAGGAAAAAGTTTGCTTCCTAACCACATGTTTACGGGTTCAATCTCACTGAGTGGAACCTTGGCCATGTGTATTCTGCTATAGCTCCAGGCTGTCCAAGGCCTTGTGAGTAGATTTGGTAGGTGATGTGTTTGTGTGTGTGTCTTTGAATTTATGTGTCCAACCGTCATTGCTTGACAACAGCCGTTGGTTTCTTTACGCCCCCGTAACTTAAGGGTTCAGCAAAAAAGACCGATAGAATTAAGTACCAGGCTTCAAAAAAGAAATAAGTACTGCGTTCGATACATTTTACTAAAACCCTTCAAGGCGGTGCCCCAGCATGGCTTCAATCCAATAATTGAAGCAAATAAAATATACAAGATAAAAATATAAGTCCTCGTATTTCACACATGATTTTAGCTGAAAAACTGTGATACGATCTTATACATGGGGTGAAGCTAAAACTATGAAGGGCAAAAAATCTGGTACGAAGATTTAACACAAAATTAAGGTTGCGGTTTATACTCGAGTAAATAAAGTACGTTTATTCTCCTAATAGTTACAGTCATTGGGCTGCAGTCATACTAGGCTGTAGTCACATTTCAAGTGTTGGTCGATCATATCGGTTTCAAATTTTTGGCACAAGGCCAGCAGTTTTGGTGGTGGAGCAAAGTCGATTAAATCGACCCCAATGCTCTACGGGTATTTCTTTTATCAACCCTCGAAAGGATGAAAGGCAAAGCAAACCTAGGCGGAATTTGAACTCAGACCGTCCAGCACCATTTCTTATTTCAGTCTGTTACTTATTTCATCAAAATGATATGTCACTGCATCCTCTTTCTGTTTTGTTTCAACGGTTGAAATCTCTCACTCGCAATGTCTTCTATATTATACTCTGGTAGAAAAGTTGCTTCTTTTTCCACTTTATGACTCTTTAACAGCAATTGCGAAAGACTTGAAGGAAGAGGAGGAATATTCATTTGCCTGGGATATGGTAAGATCTACTCCGAAGGAGCAGTTTTCGGCAATACACCAGAGCTGATAATAATCTCTAACATATACACACGGCCACGAATTTGCGGAATAGGTTAGTCGATGAAATAAAACCTAGTTCTTGATTAATACTTTACTCTTTAAAATAGTCATCTATGTATCATATAGATTGTCGATAGGCCGGTTACTGAAGTATTTGTCCTGAGATAGCATCATTTGTGGATGTGTTAAAAACGCAATAAATATTAGAGGGAAACGAAAATTTATCCCAGCAGCGGACAACGAGAATACCAGAAGACTTTCAGCCATTTTTGACCTTTTCAATAGCGCGTACACACAGTCAACCACATGCTTGGACGAAATTTCGTCGCCTCTCTTATAGGAACAAGTGAAAAAAACATTCACTGGTGATGACTAGCCACCCGACTGAATAAAGATCCAGTATACGCAACTGAGTCAGAATTAAATTAAAATAGTCATTTGTGTTTCATACATAAAGTATACACACAATCGATGGCCTATCAAAGTGTGCATACTTTAAGTATGATATATAAATACGTATTTTAGTTTAATATTGCCTCAGTTGCGTTTACCATGCGTTATTCTTTATTCAATTGATGGATAAAAGACAAAGTTGAGCTCTGTAGAATTTTAATTCAGAACGTAAAACACCGGGAGCATAATAATGACCTTGCTTCCTGTCCTTTTATTTCACCTTTTCAATTATTGTTTGTTTTTTATATATTTTTATTCAAAATTTTTGTTTTCAGTCTACCTTTCTGACAACCAACATTTTAGAAATATTTCTAAATAGTTTCTCCAAACGCCATTTCACCCATTTAACGAAGAAAATTCTACGTCCTCGATCAACTGGGTAGAAATAGCAGCAAATATCCCTCAAATTACATTCTACCACTTTAATTTTAAAGGAAGTTTACATTGAATAATTCAGACCTAGATATACAGAGAAAAACGATCGTCTGTATTCGTCGTATATATTGCTAGATCGTCTGTATTCATCGGTTTATCTATTGCCTTAGGGATAAACTTAGGGATAAACTAAGGGTTAACAGGAAGTAGAGTAACAACATTCTCTAGTCTCCTCCCAAATTTTCGTTCTCTCAATCAGTTTACAGCATTTTTGGAACCTTCCAAACCAGAAGTTTTTTTGTCACTTAAAAGCAGCAGCCATATTGGCTGTTGCTATAGTCGACAGTTTCATTGTTTTATGATTTAAACTTATTCCCCAATAAATAAATAAATGGCAAGCAAAGAGAATCAGGAATGAAAAATATGATACAAAAGGTAGACTAGAAAGGAATTTTTAATTTTTTTGTGCGGGTGTAATTATCGTAAAATATATAAAATATTTATGTGTGTTAGGTAATGGCGGATAACGGCAGTGACTTCATGAAAAAAATAACCTAATTCGAGTTGAAAACTAAGAATATATAGATATACATAAATATATAAAAGAGAGAGGTAACTTTATTGCATAAATATATTTAAAGTTTAATCTGCAAAAAAGAAAAGGGAAACATTTTTTTTTAACTTTTGAAGTAGAGACAATGGACTATTACTCCCTTTCCGAAACCCATATAAAATGTTTGTGTTTTATATTCATTTAAGTTTGTCATATTTTGAATAATTGACTCTATTATTTATTATATCCAATAATTTTGAGACAAAATTGTTTTCTTTCAAACGAATAATTTCCTTTGTCGAAACCAATGCTCATAATAATCCTTTCTACAATAAGCACAAGGTCTGAAATTTTTGGTGCAGGGGTGGAGGAAGAGCGACCTCGAAAGGATGAAACGTGAAGTCGAGGGAATTTGAACTCGAAATGCAAAGATAGACAAAATGCCGCTAAGCATTTTACCTGGTGTGCTAACGACTCGACCAGCTGGCCGCTTTATTATTATTATTATTATTATTATTATTATTATTATTATTATTATTATTATATTATTATTATTATTATTATTATTATCATCATCATTATCATTATTATTATCATCATTATCATTATTATTACCATTATTATTATTATTATTATTATTATTATTATTATTACCATTATTATTATTATTATTATTATTATTATTATTATTATAGAGTGAGAGAGCAGTGCATGCCATCAAAGTGACACTGGGGGAAAATATACGAAGCCCAGTATACCCATTATGACTACCCGTCTGATAAGGGTACACTAGGAGCATGCATCACAACCATATGTGAACGACGTGGTGATCTCATATCAAGATAAACAGTGCATGACCTTGCAGGTGGGGCCCAGTTAGAATTTTCTACTGGTCGAGTAACCCATCTCGTTCAAAAGGTCCCTGAATAAGGGTTGTTTAAGGATGATGAACAAAACACCCATGTTTCCAGAGGTGAATTATTCAAACCACAAAGAATCCCTCTCAACACATGGCTATGATGCTCCCCCACTACTTCTGCTCGTGATCAGAGATGCACATGTCGTCAGCCACTAAGGGACATGGTCAATTGGTTATGGTCAAACAATTGACAAGCAAATCTGTGCTACTGAGCAGAATATTTGCTGTAGCCCATCTTTTATACCAAGACAAAACATTGTACATGTTAGCACTTTCAATCAGTTAAGATCAGGAGCCATGCGAGCCACTGCCTGGTACTGCATCAGGGCATTTATTATTGTTGAGTGAGAGAGCAGTTCATGCCATCAAAGTGACACTGGGGTAAAATATACGAAGCCCAATATACCCATCATGACTACCCGTCTGATAAAGGTACACCAGCCACATGCATCACAACCATATGTGCGCGACATGGTGATCTCATATCAAGATAAACAGCACATGACCTTGCAGGTGGGGCCCAGTTAGAATTTTCTTCAGGTTGAGTAGCCCATCCCGCTCAAACGGTCCCTGAATAAGGGTTGTTTAAGGATGTTGAAAGAACCACCCATGTTTCCAGAGGTGAATTATTCAAACCCCAAAGAATCCCTCACAACACATGGCTATGATGCTCCCCCACTACTTCTGCTCGTGATCAGAGATGCACATATCGTCAGCCACTAAGGGACATGCTCAACTGGTTATGGTCAAACCACTGACAAGCAAATCTGTGGTACTGAGCAGAATATTTGCTGTAGCCCATCTTTTATACCAAGACAAAACAATGTACATGATAACACTTCCAATCAGTTAAGATCAGAAGCCATGAGGGCCACTGTCTGGTACTGCATCTATTATCATTATTATTATTATTATTATTATTATTATTATTATTATTATTACTACTACTACTACTACTACTAACAACAACAACAGCAACAACAACAACAACAACAACAACAACAATAATAATAATAATAATAATAATAATAATAATAACAATAATAATAATAATGGCTTCAAATTTTGCCACAAGTGCAGTAATTTTCGGAGAGGGATGGGTCGATTACATCGACCCCTGTGTTCAATTGGCACTTATATTATCGATTCCGAAAGGATAAAAGGCAAAGTCAACCTCGCTGGAATTTGAACTCAGAACGCAGCGACGGGCGAAATACCGCTAAGCATTTCGACCAGCATGCTAGTGATTTTGCCAACTCGCCACTGTAATAATGATGATAATAATAATAACAACAACAACAACAACAGCAATAATACTAATGATGATGATGATGATGATGATGATGATGATGATGATGATGATGATAACAACAGCAGCAACAACAACAACAGTATCAAGGACCACAGTAATAATAATGCCTTTCAACTATAGGCACAAGGCTTCTAATTTTGTGGAAGAGGGTAGTCGATTGAATCTCACTACTTATTTTCTTCGACCCCGAGAGCACGAAAGGCAAAGCCGACCTTGGTTTCGTTCTCAATTCCACTTCTCGGCATCCAGGGCAAATGTCTCCGACTTTAGCCCGGGGTCGGTCATCGCCTTGTAAATTAATTTGGCGGGCAGAGACTGTGTTGAAGCCCATTGTGCTTAGACAGACTCACACATCGCTTGATAAACGCTAAATACGCGGTTCGGGGGGAAAAGACACTGACAGGGTAAGTATACCAGGCTTAAAAAGTGAAAAACAAGTACTGGTGCCTTCAGTGTGGTGCCCAAGCATGGCCACAGCCCAATGAATAAAATACAAATAAAAGATATGTGCATTTATGTCTTTGAGTGCGTGTGTGTGTGTGTGTGTGTGTGTGTGTGTGTGTGTGTGTGCGTGCGTGTGCACGGGGTGGGGGTAGCCAGCGCTTGTGTCAGTCTTTAAATCCTATTTAAATGGATGTATTGTAAGAGCGCCGTAATACTGCGATATTCGTCCCGAAAAAGCCTCTTGTGTTGACGTTTAGTGCATAGAAGCATAGAGATATCTCCACCGATGCTGGATGGTCCTCATCTGCTAGCTGTATCTCTATACGTCTTTGCGCTAAACGTCTACACAAGAGGCTTTCTCGGGACGAATATCGCAGTATTACGGCGCACTTACAGTGCATCCGCATAAAATAAGATTTAAAGACTACCATTTGGTAATAATGCTGTCCATCTATCTATCTATCTATCTATCTATCTGTATGTGTATTTGTATGTATGTATGTATGTATGTATGTATGTATGTATGTATGTATGTATGTATGTATGTATGTATTGATTGATTGATTGATTGGTTGGCCTTTTGGATAAATGTTGCACATTAATCTGTAAAAAAATCCAATTTTTTTTCTTACAGTTTCTTTCTATATTTAACCAATCAGCAACATTATCATAAGACTACGATGAACCCGATATAGCAATTAACCAATCGCAACTGCTGTATTATGTGGCTGAAAACCAAGACGCCCTGAGAGAAGCTATCCAATTTCCGTCAAACTTTTTTCGTAATCCATGTCATTCCTTCGGTAAAAAAAAAAAAAAAAATTAAAAGAGAAAAATAGGAAAGAAAATGCGATTTTATTGCATTTAATAACGACGGCCAAAATCAATATTTCGATATCACAACAAAGTGGCTGATCGATTGCAAACTATCGCCGCAACTACGATGAGGCTGGGAATTTTCTTGAAGTTCATACCGTATAGCCACCTGAATAATCTGTCGCCTCAACGAACCTATAGCGAATATAATTTCTGTAATTAGCATAACATAAATTTATTCCCTTCTGTTACGCATTATTATTGTGAAAGTTTAATGAAGAAAAAATTAAGAGTAATACACACCGTACTCCAAACTTAAGCGAGAATAATCACCGTAATTGATAGCATATAAGAAGCACCTTTTTATTTCCAAAATGTTTCTCAAAAAAATCATCCCAATTTCTATATGCGACACTGTTTTAAATATCAAAATTGATTAGGCGGTGAGCTGGCAGAAACGTTAGCACGCCGGGCGAAATGCGTAGCCGTATTTCATCTGTCGTTACGTTCTGAGTTCAAATTCCGCCGAGGTCGACTTTGCCTTTCATCCTTTCGAGGTCGATAAATTAAGTACCATTTACGCACTGAGGTCGATGTAATCGACTTAATCCGTTTGTCTGTCCTTGTTTGTCCCCTCTATGTTTAACCCCTTGTGGGTAGTAAAGAAATATATATTGGTTTCAAATTTTGACATAAGGCCAGCAATTTAGGGAGTAGGGTAAGTTGATTACATCGACCCCGATGTGCAACTTGTACTTATTTTATCGACCTCGAGAGAATGAAGGTAAAGTCAACCTCGAGGGGATTTGAACTCAGAACATGAAGACGGACGAAATGCCGCTAAGCATTTTGCCCGGTGTGCTAACGATTCTTATTTCTTTATTGCCCACAGGGGGCTAAACATAGAGGGGACAAACAAGGACAGACAAAGGAATTAAGTCGATTACATCGACCCCATTGCGTAACTGGTACTTATTTTATCGACCCCGAAAGGATGAAAGGCAAAGTCGCCCTCGGCGGAATTTGAACTCAGAACGTAACGGCAGACGAAATACCTATTTCTTTACTACCCACAAGGGGCTAAACATAGAGGGGACAAGCAAGGACAGACATAGGTATTAAGTCGATTACATCGACCCCAGTGCGTAACTGGTACTTAATTTATCGACCCCTAAAGGATGAAAGGCAAAGTCGACCTCGGCGGAATTTGAACTCACAACGTAACGGCAGACGAAATACTGCTAAGCATTTTGCCCGGCGTGCTAATGATTCTGCCAGCTCGCCGCCTTCATAAATATTAGATGCTATATTACATGCTATGACATAAGTACCAGCTGAATACGGGTGGAGGTCTATTTGATCGACTTACCCCCTCCCCCGAAATTGCTGGCCTTCTACCAACATTTGAAATTAATATTATTTGCTTTAGTTAATGCACTAAAGAGTTTGTTTCCTGAATGTGCGCTGCTGAAATTGGCGTGCGACTATGACCGTGTGTGTTTCATGCTATCAAATACTCTGTGTGTATGTGTGTGCCTTTCATTCTTTCAGGGCCGATAAATAAAGTACCAGTGAAACATTGGAGTCGACGTAATCGACTACTACCCTTCTCCAAAAATGTTGCCATTGTGGAAAAATTTGAAACTATTATTATTATTATTATTATTATTATTATTATTGAATAGGCAGAATCGCTAAGCACGCCGATAAAATGTTTAGCAGCACATAGCCCGTCTTTACGCTCTGATTTCAAATTCCGCCGTGGTCGACTTTGGCTTTCATCCTTTGGGAGTCGATAAATTAGGTACCAGTGAAACACTGGGGTCGACGTAATCGACTAGTTCTCTTCTCACGAAATTTCAGGCCTTGTGCCTTTAGTAAAGAGGATTATTATTATTATTATTATTATTATTATTATTATTATTATTATTATTATTACCGTTATTATTATTATTGTTGTTGTTATTATTATTATTATTATTATTATTATTATTATTATTATTATTACTATTATTATTATTATTATTATTATTATTATTATTATTATTATATTATTATTATTATTATTATTACCGTTGTTATTATTATTGTTGTTGTTATTATTATTATTATTATTATTATTATTATTATTATTATCATTATTAGCGTTACTTAGCGGTTCGGCTACCGTTACTTAGCGGTTCGGCAAAGGAGACCGATAGAATAAGTACTGGGCTTACAAAAGAATAAGTCCCGGGGTCGATTTGCTCGACTAAAGGCGGTGCTCCAGCATGGCCGCAGTCAAATGACTGAAACAAGTAAAAGAGTAAAAGAGTAAAAGAGTAAAAGAGTAAAAGAGTAATTATCATTATCATCATCATATATACGACGGGCTCCTTTTTCAGTTTCAGTCTACCAAATCCACTCACAAGACTTTGGTCGGCTCGAGATTATAGTGGACGACACTTGGCCAAGGTGCCACGCAGTGGGACTGAACCCGAATCTATATGGTTAGGAAGCAAGCTCCCTACCAGGCGGAATTCCTTTACTAATGGACTAATAGACCTTCTCGACCAGGGCGATCTAGGGCTAAACAGTAATACATGCATCATATTGATAATGCTTTACGATATAATCTATAGCATTATTCCAGCTTCAGTTTAATTTGGAACACGCAATAGTGGAGATTGGACAGCTTTCTCCCAGGGCGAGTTGTCTGCAGACCATATAATAAGGCAATTATGGTTGACTAATTGCTCTGTTGGAGCTATGGTACTCTCGTAGCAATGACATTGTTTGTTTAAATCTATGACTTTTTCGTGCAACTTTTATCGATGTGCACAATCAGTTTTAGGATATTTATAATGTAAGGCGGCGAGCTGGCAGACACGTTAGCGCGCCGGGCGAAATGCTTAGCGGTATTTCGTCTGTCGTTACGTTCTGAGTTCAAATTCCGCCGAGGTCAACTTTGCCTTTCATCCTTTCGAGGTCGATAAATTAAGTACCAGTTACGCACTGGGGTCGATGTAATCGACATAATACCTATGTCTGTCCTTGTTTGTCCCCTCTGTGTTTAGCCCCTTGTGGGTAATAAAGAAATAGAAATAGGTATTTCGTCTGTCGTTACGTTCTGAGTTCAAATTCCGCCGAGGTCAACTTTGCTTTTCATCCTTTCGAGGTCGATAAATAAAGTACCAGTTTCGCACTGGGGGCGATATAATCGACTCAATCCCTTCGTCCGTCCTTGTTTGTCCCCTCTACGTTTAGCACCTTCTGGGCAGTAAAGAAATAGATATTTATAATGGGCATTGCTGCATGGTTAAGAATAGACATAGGCATAATTGAGTGGTGAAGAAGCTCGCTTTGCAAGCCTGCCGTTCCGAGTTCAGTCCCATTGCACGGCACTTTGGGCAACTACCTTTTCCGAGCTGACATCTTGTGTGTGTATCTGGTAGATGTGAACTGTATGGGAGGCCGAAGTGAGTGTCGATGCTTGTCCAACCAACACCTCTTGACAACCGATGCTGGTTTATATTTGTCTCCGTGGCTGGGCAAAAGACACTAGTAGAATAAGTACCAAAGAAAAATAAATACTGGGGTCGATCTATTAGACGAAATTCTTCAAGGTGGTGCAACATTATGGCCATAATCCATAAAAGATACAAGGATATTTCAATAATTATCAGGTATGAATTAGGTTGTTGCACGACCAGCAAATAAGATTATATACAGCCCAAGTTCCAACAGGTGTAATGTAGGTGGCTATTTGACAGAGTTGTTTAAATGTCATATAGAATGTCTCCGAGTGCTACGTGTTCAAATCCGGTCGAGATCAGCTCTGCCTCTTATACTTTTGGGATCGTTAAATAAACTACAGGAATGGTTGCGTGGTAAGTAGCTTGTTTACCAACCACATGGTTCTGGTTTCAGTCTCACTGCGTCGCACCTTGGGCAAGTGTCTTCTACTATAGCCGTGGGCCGGCCAAAGCCTTGTGAGTGGATTTGGTAGACGGAAACTGAAAGAAACCCGTCGTATATATATACATATATATATGTGTGTGTGTGTGTGTGTGTTTGTGCCCCCCAACATCGCTTGACAACAGATGCTGGTGTGTTTACGTTATATTTATATATACGGGATGAGCGCGCGCGTGTGTGTTTCTGCCTATCTATCTCTTTTTTTTCTATTATATTTCGCCCTTCTTGCAACCTATTTTAATCAATATTTCCGATTGTCCAACCGTAACATCTGGAGGCCAGTCTCTGAGACCCGTTTAATTCAGTTGGATGATGTCCAGCCTGAACATCCGTAGGTCAATAATTATCAGGATAGTGTGACTAAGATCGAGAGAGATGGCAGCACCTCTGTTGTCTCGATGCTGGAACGTGCATGCGCGTGTTGTTATATCTGTCAGTCGAGTTGCTTTTTCCTGGATAAGGTTTAGGATGTTTATGTGTATACAACTGCCACGACGATCGTAAGGTCGGGAGTTCAATTCCAGGTGGCACGTTGTGTTCTTAAGCAAGACACTTTATTTCACGTTACTCCAGTCCACTCAGCAGGCAAAAATGAGTTGTACCTGCATTTCAAAGGGCCAGCTTTGTCACATTCTGTGTCACGCTGAATCTCTCTGAAAACTACGTTAAGGTTACGCGTGTCTGTGGACCGCTCAGTCACTTGGACGTTTATTTCACGAGCAGGCAGTTCCGTTGATCGGATCAACTAGAACCCTCGTCATCGTAACCGACGGAATGCCAGTTAACAACCGTAGCTCTGTCTCAAACATCGGAACAATGCTACCTCGAATGTCCTTCTAATAGATCAATGTGTCTGAAAGTAAGAAGATTAATATGGTTGATGTCCAGCCAGAATATACAGAGAAATCGGTAGAGTGCCAGACTAGTGACCTTGATTTGGATGTTGACCAATTTAAATACACGTATGTCAATGTCTGCTAGTGTATTTAAGTTGGACAACATCCAATTAAGGATCATTAGTCTGGGAACCTACTTACGTATGTCAATATCTGTACCTGCTCCTGAGTTTGGCTTTGTCGTGGCGCGGAAGCTTGCGTATTCCGTAGATCCGAGAGAACCTTACCGCATCTAGCTTTGCTCCCGGGAAGGCCACTCTAGGCGAGCCGGTTTCCTAGAAAGATTTCAGATTAACGGCGACCCGTGGCGCGTCTGCTTGTCGCTTAGATAGCAGCCTCAGCATCCGACTATTCTACGGAGGACCAACATCTCGCCCGGAAGAACATTCAGAATGTTACCACACCAACCAGAAGAAACCGGGCTGCTCAACATCGGAACGGACTTCTGCATGCTCCCGATTAATGAGAAATATACAGCGAGACTGGCACTGGACCGCCAACGATGGATAAGGGGATATAGTGGACCTGGTCTGCTCTATGGACGATGCCGTCCATCGAGCAAAAGCATAAGCATAAGCAGAACAATGTGAAAGAACGTGAACAGGAAGCGACCCATGGATCTGCTCCAAATACTTTCTACTGAGAGAACGTTACCGTCTGGAGCTTTGCCCCTAGGAGGGCCAGTCTAGGCGGGCCAGTAGCGAGAGGTAGTGTTGAAGAATGCAATCTGTTTCACGTACGTATAAGGCGGCAAGCTGGCAGAATCGTTACTACGCCAGACAAAATACTAAACGGCATTTCGTCCCTCTTTACGTTCTGAGTGCAAATTCTGCCTACGTCATCGTCTCGGGGTCGATAAAATAAGCACCAGTTGAGCACTGGGTTCGATGTAATGGACTTACTCACTTCCCCTGAACTTGCTCGCCTTGTGCGAAAATGTGTTATAGGTACCACCAAAATTATTTTGCCCCCTTGATTTCAACATGACTTACATCAAATAACCAAATAAGAATGTATTTTATAGACTTGACGGAACGAAAACAAAGAAATGGACACAAGAAGCAGACATATTACCCGTGCAGCCATCGGAACGAAGGGATATGAGCCACTGAATGTTTCTTGGTTTCGGATCATCAGATGTCTATTGAACCTAATTTAGCGGACAAATTTACTGGTTTTGCAGCTTTAGCTATGTACTCTAACCTCCAGATTGGGTGATTAAAGGGTGACTTATCTCCAATTTCACGCGCGCGCACACACACACACACACACACACACACACACACACACAACACATACGTACATATACACACACTAACACACAAACACACAGACGCACGCACACGCACACACACTAACACATAAACACAGACACAGACGAATACACACACACAGACTCACACACATGTTATATATGGTCTGATCAATAAGTATCCGGACTGTTGCCATAGTGACGAAGCTAAAGTACGCAGAGTAAAGCCGCTTGGTACAGAATGATTTTGAACTCTGCTGTGCATACGCACCAAGTTTTAACGTTGTAGCTCAATTCCGCTGTTTACAGCAGTGCTTGGAAGTAACGTGTGTAGCGTGTGTTCGTCGCATTAACCATGACACATCTGAAAACTCACGGATGGTGATTCGACGATTTCCCATCACAGCTGCACGCACATCCGCTATGCCTTTCTCAGTTCTGCTGGTTGCGGGTCTCCCAAAGCATTTGTCAATATCGACGTTTCCTCGGCCATCTTGGAAACATGTGAACCACCCGTACACTCGTGTGCGACTCATACACTCCTCTCCATACACTTTCTGCAACTTTGCGTAGGCCTCTGAGCAAGTATCGTCATGACAATTTTCTCTGTAATGGTCAATGCGACGATCACGCGTTACACACGTTACTTCGAAGCACTGCTGTAAATAGCGAAAGTGAGCTGAGGTCAAGGTCAATCTGTGCGAAGCGGCTTCACTTTGTGTACTCTAGCCTCGTTACTATGGCAACAGTCTTGATACATATTGATCAGACCTCGTGTGTGTGTATATATATATATATAATATATATATATATATGTGTGTGTGTGTGTGTGTGTGTGTGTGTTGTATATATATATATACTCTCATATTATGTAACGAACGCATGCATATAATCAGAAACACACAGACACACACATGCACATAGCAACAGATACAAAAACGGACGGAGATACACACACACTGGTATCAATAGACCAACTTGACACTTATGCAATTTTGTCAACTGTTATCTTTTCCTCCTTTCCTCCTCCTTCTCCTTTTTCTCCTCCCCTCTAATTTTATCTTCATTCTTCTCCCCCTTCCTCTACCCTCTCCTCCATCGCAACTTCTGATAAGAAGGAGTAAAGTTGATAAACACGATAGAAGTGACAGTTATTAGTGTCGAAATAATTACCAGAACTAATTTAAATATTTCAAGAATAATCATGGTCAGGTTGAGGTGGCGCATGAAGGACGAAATATATACATAAATAAATACATATAAATAAATAAATAAATAAATATAAATAGATAAATAAATAAATAAACGCTGATATCTAACCAAGACAGGAAAAACGACACATTTTATGGGCCGGGTTTAGTGCCAATCTCTCCTCAGCCTTTCCAATAACCAGGTGGAACTTTATTTTGTCAGCCCTTCAAGGTCGTAAGGCGAAGTCAACCTTTACATAACTTAAACTCAGAACTTGAAGCGCCGTAGCTATGTGTATGTGTGTGTGTGTATGTGAGTGTGTGTGAGTGTGTGTGTTTGTCTGTGTGTTTGTATGTATGTATGTATGTATGTATGTATGTATGTATGTATGTATATATGTATGTATGTATGTATGTATGTATGTATGTATGTATGTATGTATGTATGTATGTATGTATTTATGCATGCAGGCGTAGCCGTGTCGTAAGAAGCTTGCTTCCCAACCACATGTTCCGGGTTCAGTCCCACTGCGTAGCACCATGATCAAATGTCTTCTACTGTAGCCTCTGGCCGACCAAAGTCACGTGAGTAGATTTAGTCAGTCAGACAGCAAATGCTAAACAATAAATACATCGGCCAAATGTTCAATAATGAAGTGAATAATAACCTGTGGTAGTGAACTCCAAGAAGCATTTACTTCTTAATGACTTCCCTTTCGAACGAACTCGATATGAAACAATTATCTCCGATGAGATATCTTTTGTTTCTTTGTTAGAAACCAACTTTCTGATTCTAGAAAGTATGCTAATAGGTAAAAAGAAAAAAAAACACACACACACATGCACGCTCATTCTTTTATTCTTTTACTTGTTCCAGTCATTAGAATGCGACTATGTTGGGGTACCGCTGTCACTACCTCATTTTCATAATTATTCAATTGGATGTTTTCCTGAACCTTTTCAACCTAAATAGAAGAATGATGGCAGTCAACTCGTTTACCCTTTCGTGTATGATGGATAAATTGAAAACCAAGGAAGATGCTGTTTCTTACTTGCAAGAGAAGGGTGTTATCCCAATAAGAAAATTATGAACAAAAGACACTCTAGGAAGAAGATGCTCCACGAGAGAATTTACTGGTGGTGCACCCGAAGAGGGTGCAACGAGGGTGTGTTTGTCAGAAAAGATACATGGTTGGAAGGTAGCAACTTTCCTCTTAGGACTGTAATGCTTTTCAATTACTCATGGGTAAAGAAACTGACTTTAGTACACCTCACTGCACAGCTGTTGATTACAACAGCTATATTCGGGAATTTTGTGGGGAGGACCTGCTCCGCAACCCAGTTCAGATTGGCGGTCTTGGGAAGATTGTTGAGATAAACGAAACAGTCTTCTCAAGACGTAAATACAACCGAGAAAGACGCTGCCTGAGCAGTGGCTTTTCGGCGGAGTGTGTCGCGAAACCAGACATGTTTTTCTTTATGCGGTGCCATGTCAGAATCACAGGAGGCGCAATGGCCCAGTGGTTAGGGCAGCGGACTCGCGGTCGTAGGATCGCGGTTTCGATTCCCAGACCGGGCGTTGTGAGTGTTTATTGAGCGAAAACACCTAAAAGCTCCACGAGGCTCCGGCAGGGGATGGTGGTGATCCCTGCTGTACTCTTTCACTCACTACACTTTCTCTCACTCTTACTTCCTTTTCTGTTGTTACCTGTATTTCAAAGGGCCGGCTTTGTCACTCTCTGTGTCACGCTGAAATCCCCGAGAGCTACGTTAAGGGTACACGTGTCTGTGGAGTGCTCAGCCACTTACACGTTAATTTCACGAGCAGGCTGTTCCGTTGATTCGGATCAACCGGAACCCTCGTCGTCGTACACCGACGGAGTGCTTCAAGTCAGAATCCCGACACTACAAGAGGAATGCATACGTCTGTCGGTTCTTCCAGGAACCACAGTTTTCAGTGACTCGTGAAGTGCCTGCTCCCTCATTCTTGAAATTGATGGTTATGATTTTCTACATAGAGCAACTCCTAGAAAAACTCCTAGGCGCAGGAGTGGCTGTGTGGTAAGTAGCTTGTTTACCAGCCACATGGTTCCGGGTTCAGTCCCACTGCGTGCCACCTTGGGCAAGTGTCTTCTACTATAGCCTCGGGCCGACCAAAGCCTTGTGAGTGGATTTGGTAGACGGAAACTGAAAGAAGCCTGTCGTATATATGTATATATATGCGTGTGTGTGTTTATGTGTCTGCATTGCTTGACAGCCGATGCTGGTGTGTTTACATACCCGTAACTTAGCGGTTCAGCAAAAGAGGCCGATAGAATAAGTACTGGGCTTACAAAAGAATAAGTCCCGGGGTCGAGTTGCTCGATTAAAGGCGGTGCTCCAGCATGGCCGCAGTCAAATGACTGAAACAAGTAAAAGAGAGCAGTGAATATAAGGCTTCACTAACTCGAATAACGGATACACAAAAAACAACAAGTGGGAAAAAGCATCTGGGCCTGTATAAAATGAGGGACTCACAGTTCTGTGGGATCCACCGTTCTTTGGCTGACTTGTATTTCTGCTAGTTTATGTGGCTCAGGGGATACGACGATTGTAATTTGTTCGAAAAACTCCTAGAATGTACCTCAAACTTTCGCTACAAAATATATATTACTCTTTTACTCTTTTACTTGTTTCAGTCATCTGATTGCATCCATGCTGGAGCATCGCATTTAATCGAGCAAATCGACCTCAGGACTTATTCTTTGGAAGCCTAGTACTTATTCTATCGGTCTCTATTGACGAACCGCTAAGTTACGGGGACGTAAACACACCAGCATCGGTTGTCAAGCGATGTTGGGGGGGACAAACACAGACACAAAAACATATACACACACACACACCACGCACACACACACACACACACATATATATAATATATACGACGGGCTTCTTTCATTTTCCGTCCACCAAATCCACTCAGAAGACTTTGGTCGGCCCGGGGCTATAGTAGAAGACACTTGCCCAAGGTGCCAGGCAGTGGGACTGAACCCGGAACCATGTGGTTGGTAAACAAGCTACTTACCACACAGCCACTCCTACATATATATATATATATATATATGTATGTAATGCATACATGTCGATTAATGTGTTGAACTGTTGAGTAGAGTACTAGTGTCATCCACAGTCGGGGTGATTCTGTGGGATCTACTTCAGGTATTCCGCAGTGTTAGTTGAGATAATAATGATAATAGTTTCTTAAGTAACCGGAAGATGGATTTGGTATAAATGTTTATTTTGTACAACGGTCATTTCCACCCGTCCTGCTACTTTCCGTTATGGGCGGGACGGACTCCGTTTCACCATGAGTTGCGTCAACTTTGCAGTCTGGGTCTCATCAGTACATCTATACACAATGGTTTGTGTCTCGCTAAAAATCCTGAGTTTTCGCCGTATTGGTTAGGGAATGAAGCATCGCTACAATATTCTGTTGGTATTGTCTTTTTCAATAAGAGTTGCAAACACTCGTAAATACGGATAAATAAATGATTGTTGATGGAAAAAAAAAATTCGTAGGGGAAGTTAATGGAATGATAGGGATGGATTGAGTGATATTGGGTTTAAGACAGTGGAATTGTTTAAGAGGAAGGAAGGAAAGGAGAGATATACATGTAGGCTGTAATATCTAGGGGACTAAAGGTTGTTTGGCTAGCCAGCTTAGATCAGGATGCGTATACATACATACACAGAGACACACTTTCGCTTCTACATGCACTCCCACAGGGAAGGTTGGTCACCCGGCCATCCGGTGAATCTCGGCCGTGAGTTGGTATAATTTATGGTTGGAAGATAACCTTATGAGTTGAGTGTGGTCACCCTTGCCTCGAGACGGGTAGTTCGCAGACACTCTAACTCGCACGACGTCTATATCACTCAGGGTGGATCATACACTCCTACATCCTACATATATAATATATATATATATATATATATATATATAATATATTAATATATATATACATACAGATAGATAGATAGATAGATAGATAGATAGATAGATAGATAGATAGATAGATAGATAGATAAAACTTACTTGGAAGTGGATACGTGGCGTTCCATCATAATATAATAACAAAATAATAAATAAAACATATGCATATATACATACACATATGTACGTACCTACATCGATATGTATATATACATGCATATATATATATATATATATATATATATATATATATATATATATATATATGTACATATATACGACGGTTTTCCTTCAGTTTCCGTTTACCAAATCCAATTACAAGGTTTTGGTCGGCCCGAGGCTATAGTAGAAGACACTTGCCCAAGGTGCCACGTATACCCATATACGTACGCGTATCCATATGCATGTATCTACACATACATATACATACACTTACGCCTCCCTCATTCATCCCTACGCCCATAGATATACACATACACGTTTGCATACATTCACTCACACATGTATGTGAACATGTATGTTTACGTGCTCGTAACTCAGCGGTTCGTCGACAGAAACTGACAGAATAAGAACTAGTTTTACAAAGAATAAGTCCTGGAGTCGATTTCTTCAGCTAAAGGCGGTGCTCCAGCATGGCCGCAGTCAGATGATTGAAGCAAATGAAAGAATATCTTTAGGCTAATCAAATGTAAAAACAAAAACAAGAAAAACAACGAAATTTAAAAAGACACACTCAGTTGATATACAAGATTGACGCTCAGAATACGTTTAAGATGAAATAAAAAGGTGTTGACGTTTCGAACATGGGTCTTCGTCAGAAAGGGGAAAGAGGAAAAAGTCCGGAGAGAGGGAAAAGAATAGTCTTAGAGAAGCAGGTGTATCATTGCATGGTATCATTACAGGTGTATCATTACGTGGCAGAGTTCTGCAACATGGTACCTTTATTTTTATCTGTGTCTTAAACTAGTGAAACACGTTGTTTTCCATTCGTTCCGCTTTTGAGCAAGGTTTTTTCTCAAAAGTCGAAAATAGTATTGCAATTCTTGAAGTTATTCTGAAGTTTATGCTTGCAACATGCAAGATAAACGATGCACAGGGCATTAGCTGTTCCAAAGCTGACGATAGAACAGATAGTTATGCCTCTGACGAGTAAGTGGTATGCAAAATACTCTAACCATTACAGGTAAGTTCTAGTTTGCCTTCCATTCAAATAGATATTCTCTGAGTATTTTCTTTACTCTTTTACTCTTTCACTTATTTCAGTCATTTGACTGTGGCCATGCAGGAGCACTGCCTTTAGTCGAGCAAATCGACCCCAGAACTTATTCTTTGTAAGCCTAGTACATATTCTATCGGTCTCTTTCGCCGAACTGCAAAGTTACGGGGACGTAAACACACCAGCATCGGTTGTCAAGCGATGTAGGGGGGACAAACACAGACACACAAACATACACACACACATACATATATATATCTATGGTTTTTTAATATATAAATATTATATTTTTTAAATGCCTACAACCTTAGTATGTTGACATCTATAGGCAATGAAAATTAAATTTACGTTTGACCATAGGCTGAAACAGCTGTAAGAAGTAATTTTTAGGATTTCATTAATTTATACTATGACTTTTAAAATCTGTATTTGTATTATTATCTTATCTATTGATTTATATAATAATTTCGTATGCTTTTGATGTTCTCATTTGTAAAATGAATAAATAATCCAACATTATGATATCCGTAAGTTGATGAACAAACTAAATTTTTTTCTCTATTTTCCTTTTGTATTATATATACATACATACATAAGATATATAAAATATATATATATATATATATATATATATATATAAAATATATATATTATATATATATATATATATATATTATATATATATATATACAACGGGCTTCTTTCAGTTTCCGTCTACCAAATCCACTCACAAGGCTTTGGTCGGCCCGAGGCTGTAGTAGAAGACGCTTTCCAAGGTGCCACGCAATGGGACTAAACCCAGAACCATGTGGTTCGTAAGCAAGCTACTTACCACACAGCCCGTAAGAGGTAGTTGTCCTCTAAAGAGTAACGAAAAAAAAAGAAGTGAACATACAGTATGTCAGGACAATCTCCTTTATTTTTTTGTGTACGAAGAGAATAACAAGTTGTATAAACATTTGTTTACAGTTCCACAGCAAATAGGATTTGGTGGCTTACAAAGTATAAATATGACTACAATAAATTTATCTAATATTCGTGTGTCCGTTTTTTTTGATAAATTATATTTTCATTCATATCGACATTTTGATTTTTTTTTACATGTGTGCATACATATACATATATATGCATACATGTACACACACACACACACACACGCACACTAACACACATTGCTGCATTTGTAATAAAAAAGATTTAATGAAAGAAAGACAAACAACGCTGAATGAGAGCACATAAATTGTGAAGTTGACTTACTACTACTACTACTACTACTACTACCACCACCACCATCACCATTACTGCTGCCGTTACTGTTACTGTAGCTACTGCTACTGCTGCCACTAAAACTAATAATATTACTTTATCATTATTATTATTATTATTATTATTATTATTATTATCATTATTATTATTGCTAAGTAGTAGTAGTAATAGGAGGAGGAGGAGGAGGAGGAGTAGAAGGAGGAGGAGGAGGAGAAGAAGGAGGAGGAGGAGGAGGAGAAGGAGGAGGATGAAGAAGGGGAGGAAGGGGAGAGGAAGGAGGAGGGGGAATAATAATATGGCGACAGCTGGTGCCTTACAGTTATGTCATAATAAGGTAAAACTGTGTCCAGATGTCAGTTATTCATCTCACCTGCAACAACAACAACAACAACAACTACAACAACTACTACTACTACTACTAATACTACTACTACTAGAGCTACATGGCAAACATAACACACGCGTCTCATTTTTGGTTTTTTTTTTGTTTTTTCGTACTCTCAGATTCATTCGCTTCTGCATACAAAAACACCCACACAAACAGTCACACGAACACCGCGCACATACATACGCCTACGCACACACCCACAAACCTGAAACACACACAGATACAGATGCATGCATATACATATGTAGATATATATAATATATATGTATGTATATATATATATATGTAAAATATATATATTATATATATATATATATATAATATATATATATATTCCTGTGCATATATTATATATAATATATATGCACGAGGGTAGCTGTGTGGTAAGTAGCTTGCTTACCAACCACATGATTCCGGGTTCAATCACACTGCGTGATACCTTGGATAAGCGTCTTCTGCTATAGCCTCGGGCCGACCAAAGCCTTGTGAGATGGAATCTGAAAGAAGCCTGTTGTATGTGTGTGTGTGTGTGTGTGTGTGTGTGTGTGAGCGTGTGTGTGTGTGTCTGTCTGTGTTTGTCACACCACAACCGATGTTGGCGTGTTTACGTCCCCGTAACTTAGCGGTTTGGCAACAGACACAGATAAAATAAGTACTAAGCTTAGAAAGAAGCTGGGGTCGATCTGTTCGACTAAAGGCGGTGCTCCAGCATGGCCGCAGTCAAATGACCGAAACAATATATATATATATATATTTGCTAAGATGATCTGGTTCTTGACTGATGACTGAGGGCTTCGAATGTCCCGTCCTGTGGTTCTTGTGTCGTCTCTGTGGTGTTTCATGTTCTTGTCCTGTCTGTATTTAATTTTACTGTTTACCTATATATATATATATATATATTATATATATATATATATATATATGTATATTTAGGCGCAGGCGTGGCAAGAAGTTTGCTTCCCAACTATATGGTTCCTGGTTCGGTTCCACTGCGTGATACCATGGCGAAGTATCTTTTACTATAGCCTCGGGCCAACTAAAACCTTGAGTGGATTTGGTAGATGGAACTGAAAGAAGCCTATCGTGTTATATATGTGTGTTTGTGTGTGTGTGTGTATGTATGTATATATATATGTGTATGTATGTATGTTTGTATGTATGTATATATATATATGTATGTATACATGTATCTATGTGCATGTCTTTGTGTTTCTGCTTGTCTCCCTATCATCGCTTTACAACCGGTGTTGGTGTTTTTACGTCCCCCTGGCCTAGCGGTTCGGCAAAAGAAAGACTAACAGAATAAGTACTAGGCTTTAAAAAAAGAAAGTCCTGGCTCGATTTGTTCAACTAAAGCCCTTCAAGGCGGTGCTCCTGCATGGCTGCAGTCAAATGACTGAAACAAGTAAAAGAATGGAAGAATAAAAGAATATATATGTTTCTTATAGAAACTAGGGAAAGTGTCCTCACTATACGTAATAGAGCTTATTCATTCTTTCGAAGTTGATAATTCACTCCGCTGCTAGTGAGAGTTGCGTATTTTTTATTCTAGTACGGTAGACGTCCATATATTTTGAAGGAGGTGGCTTGCTGGTTTATCAAGCATATTGATTCTCTACTTGACTGGTATTTTATCTTATCGATCCACTTTTGAACAGTACTTTATCTTATGTAATCAAATGGGATCTTTTCGGTTTGAACGGCAGTTTTTAACATAATTTCTAGGTAACTAAAAAATTTTAAACTTCGTATACTGGTAGAATGTGCTTATAAAACATCTTTTTCTCTTGGCTTTATTGAGAAAATTCTATAGTTTGTAAGATATTTGTTGTTTTTTCTTCAATTTCTTCAATTTCTGCAATTTCAACCAATCGATGACGTCCATTGAGGTAAACAACGTTACGTGCCGTATGAATATGTCCCTCGTTTAAGAAACAGATTGGGTTTATTTACATTTGTGAAGAAAAAAGATACCCTTCCCCCCACCCCTAACCCTAACCCTAACTAACCCTAACCCTAAAATAGATTGAAATGCAATAGATCGATACTAGGGTCATAATTATGGGTGACAATTTCATATGACACCGCTAGAAAAAACTGCCGTTCAAACCGAAAAGATCCATCAAATGTTTAAACTGTTTCTTTATTTTTTCTATCTGCAACTTGGAAGCTTCTGTATCTTATCGACGTCGCTATGATTTGTAGATAACGCTAAGTTCTGTAGGGTTTGTACTTAGAATATAAAAGGACATTAACTGAATACTGCAAGCCTGTTTTTTCGCGACCTTACCACCTCATCCAATCGACCGCCATTTTCCTCCACAGGTCTATTGACTCAGCTACGCTACTTCTCCCCACCCCAGCGGAGCTCTTTTGATTCTACCCGTCCTTTGCCCCTCCTGCAATATCCTTTGTTATGTCCACACAATGCCTGCATTTCAATAATTGATTTGTATTAACAAAGCAATGTTGCTTTAAACGAAGACTAGCTTTTGAGATGCATATGTTACTAATTTCTGGTTATTTCATATTTTTTGTTTTAGATAGGCCAGATAAGATAATAAAATGTAATGTTGTTGCTGTTCTTAATGTCACGATATGACTGAAATACTGCAAGTGAGGGATGTCAACTATCTTAATATGAAAATAAATACTTTTCATCGGTTGTTCAAAAGGGCAATGCTTATGATGTTTTGTAGGGCCTTCAGGATTTGCAGGGGAAAGTTGAGTGGAATGGAGAAATGTGTCCTAAAAGTGGAGAACCCAACCCGAATGCTTACAACAGAGTGAACTCCGCTAACGTTGCCCAGGGACCAGGTGGTTGCGTTACAGCCGAGTGGTCGCTGCTAAAGATACCCAGGAAATAGGTGAGAGTATTGCAACAGAGTGGACCCCACCAAAGGTTTCCAGGAACTAGGTGAGGGTATTGCAGCAGAGTGGACTCCGCTAAAGGTTCCTAGGAACCAGATGGTTGTGTTACTGCTATAGATACCCAGGAGCTGGGTGGGAGTATTGCAAAAGAATGGACTCTATTAAAGGTACCCAGGAAGTATGTGATAGTACTAAATTGAGCGACTGATTAGAGCTATTGTGCAAGATGACCGCGGTGAATTTGAACTCAGAACGCAAAGAGTCATAACATATGCTACGGGGCATTCTGTCAGTCCACCACCTTAGGCAGATACTTTGTTTTTCAATCGTGGAAGGAAGGAAAGGCAAAGTTAACCTCGACGAGATTTGAACTCAGACCACAAGAAACTGCAATAAATACAAGGTATTTCGTCCGGTGCTCTAACGACTCTGCCAAGTGGTAATGACATCCTAAAATTCATTGTTTGACAAGCTCATACATGCAGTTATGTACATATAAAGCAAATTAAGGTCCCTTACGTGGTCAATTGAGGAATTTAAGAGAATTTTGGTTCTTATTTCTAGCAAGTCGAGCCATTCTCGAGCCTCCCTTGTTAGTCTGTTTGGCTGCCATGTGTTTTTTCTTTTTGATGTGTATAGCTTGTTTTTATTGTTTCACTAATTCGATATGTATAATTTAGTTTAAGCGGACAGTTATTCCATTACGCCCACTATCGTATCAGAGAAAGACTGAGAGAATTTAGTGCAAAGAGGAGACGTGTCACGATAACATGTACAAGGTTGGGGAGCGTGAAATTGGTTAAAACAACTCATTCATCTTTGAATAGCTAAAGTCTCTCATCTAACCAAATCAAAACTATATAAATATGAAGCAGATTTCTAGGGACGATCAATACTTTATTGCATTTTATGCACTTCTACCCACGCCAAATACAGTGCATGTCGCAATATTGACGAGTTATCTGCTGCAAAATGCGAACCGGATTTATTAAACAGCAAATGGCTTGGACGACAGACGGCAATAACAAAATTAAATGTACAAAGTCGAACGAAAATAATAGCGAAAGAGAGTGGAAAAGAGTGAACAAGCGAGGCGAGAGAAAGAATTAGGAAAAGAGAGATAGATGTCTGTGCTGGGAATAAAAATGGACGGAGATTGAAGGGATGGAGGGAAATGGACAGAAGAAATGAAGGAGTGAACCGAAAGAAAGAATGTACGAATGAATTTATGAATAAACAAATGAATTAATGACTGAATGGACAAAATAGGAATTATAAGCTGGACAAACTGACAGTGAAAGACAGAGAGAGAGAGAGAGAGAGAGAGAGAGAGAGAGAGAGAGAGATGTGAAAGGGAAAGAGACAGACAGACAGACAGGTAATCAGACAGACAGATGCGCAGACGGACGGGCAGACAGACAAACAGAAAGAGGTAAGCATACAAAAGTAAGGAAAATAGGAAAGAAAGAAAACATGATGTACGAGGGTAGTGATTTGTCAATGGTCGGTGCGGATCACACATAATCTCGTAATCTTGTGGTTTGGTGAGTGAATGTGAGGTATCGGGGAAGGGGACAGCTCGAAGAACAGGGCGACTTCGTGTATATATATATATATATATATATATATAATTGAACATCGTAGCATGTTTGAACTAGCTAGGCAGCTGCTATTATAGACAGACACTCAACAAGTCAATATGGCTGCCGGATCTGTTTCCTTGTTAACCAGCAAAGAAATAAAAAAAAAAAGAAAAGAAAAATAGTACGAAAACTACACTGCCCTCTGTTCTTTTGGAGCAACCAATCAAATGATAAAAGTGAACTCAGACGAAAATCACAGCATGGTCAGTAATAATACATGTTCCGAAATCTGGTCTTTTATGTTGTTGTTGTTGCTGTTGTTGTTACTGCTGCTGCTGCTGCTGCTGTTGTTGTTTCTGTTGTTGCTGTTGATGTTGTGGTTGTTGCTGTTGCTTTTTTTAACCCTAGGACGATCATCATCAGTCAGATCGAAGACGTTTCGAATATGACCAACCTGATTGTCTTTAGTAAAATCAGAACTACATTGTTCTTTATTTAAGATAGTAGGGTACTATTTCTAGCAGACCTAGCGACCTCGTAGGAGTGCCTTCGCTACCTGCTCGTCCATTATTCTAGAACTGAAATCACTATTTCATACAATTCAGTTACGTCTCTCTCTCTGTGCTGTGCATTAATTAGGACTTCTCTCTTTCTCTTCCTCTCTCTCTCTCGCTCTTTTCTCTTTCTCTTTCATTTTCTCGGTCATTCTCTTTTTCTCTCCCCCCTCTTTTCTCTTCCTTTCTCGCCCACTCTTTTTCTCTCTCTTCCATTCTTTTTCTCCTATTTTCTTTCCTTCTGTTTCTCTCTCTCATTCATTCCTTTTCACTCTGTCTTGCCATCTTTCACTCATTCATTCATTCTTTCTCATTCTCCTTGTCTCTCTCTCTCTTGCTCCCTCTCTCTTACTCCCTCTCTCTCTCTCTCTTTCTCTCTCTTGCTTCCTCTCTCTCTAGCGCTCTCTCTCTCTCTCTCTCTCTCTCTCTCTATCTCTATCTTTCTCTCTCAGAGATGTCAGGTTTGGCTAGTTAACGATGCTTTACGACAATTCGACGGGTTGAATGGAGTAAACTTATGTTGCATTCTGCAGATCTTGTAATACCGTCTACGTACGACTAACTGTGTATCATTGTGTGTAGTATTGCGGCGAGTTATGTAATACTGTAGCGTACTGTACCATGCCGTGCTGTGCTGTATTGTGCCGTGCCGTAATTTGCCATGCTATATTCTACCGTATTATATTCCGTTTGAACGGCAGTTTATTCTAGCGGTGTCATATGAAATTGTCACCCATAATTATGACCCAAGAATCGATCTATTGCATTTCAATCTCTTTTAGGGTTAGGGTTAGTTAGAGTTAGTTAGGGTTAGGGTTAAGGGTGGGGAAAGGGTATCTTTTTTTCTTCACAAATGTAAATAAACCCAATCTGTTTCTTAAACGTGGGACGTATTCATACGGCACAGAATGCTTTTTAACTCAATAGACGTCAGTGATTGGTTGAAATTGCAGAAATTGGAGAAAAAAAACAACACATTTCTTACAAACTATAGAATTTTCTCAATAAAGCCAAGAGAAAAAGATGTTTTATAAACACATTCTACCCCAGTATACGAAGTTTAAAATTTTCTAGCTACCTAGAAATTATGTTAAAAACTGCCGTTCAAACCGAAAAGATCCGAAACCTTTAAGCTTCTTAGAAGTGAAAGTGTTTCCCAAGGCAAAAATATGAAAGTATTTTTCCTCGAGAAAGGTAAATGATTAATAATACAGCAATGCCTCTATATACGAGTTGATTTGTTCCCGAAGATTGCTCATAAAGTGAAAATTCGTAAAGCAGAGTAATAATTTCCCATAGTAGTAATGAAATGTTATGCTGTCATTTCACTCCGTCGCTGTGTAGACGCCTCAGAAACAATGTATCCACATGTTGCGACATTGCCACACACACGAAACGGCTGTTTAAACTTTTATAATTATTATATAATAAAACTCGTTAATCCGGGATATCCTCGTTAAGTGAGGTATTATTGTATGAATAATAAACAGTGCTAATATCTTGGGGAGAGCAGACCTTGGAGAAAGAGGGGAAGTCAGTGAGGCACTGAAAAGGTCGCGAAAATCGACGACAGAACTTTGACTAACAAACAACCGATCGATTGTTTAACCAGCCCATAACACAAAACGATCGATTAGTGAGTCGGTTAGATATTTAGCCAAATAATAATAATAATAATA
>NC_043002.1:92658113-92682416 GCF_006345805.1 Octopus sinensis
TGATAAGGCCGTGCGTTCAATTCCTGGCCATGCGTTGTGTCCTTCTCTTTTACTTGCTTAAGTCATTTTACTGCGGCCATACTGGAGCACCGCCTTTAGTTGAGCAAATCGACCCCAGGACTTATTTTTTGTAAGCTTAGTACTTATTCTATCGGTCTCTTTTGCCGAAAACACACCAGCATCGGTTGTCAAGCGATGTTGGGGAGGACAAACACAAACACACACACTCATACACATATATATACATATACATATATACGACGGGCTTCTTTCAGTTTCCGTCTACCAAATCCACTCACAAGGCTTTGGTCGGCCCGAGGCTATAATAGAAGACACTTGCCAAAAAGTGCCACGCAGTGGGACTGAACCCGGAACCGTGTGGTTGGTAAGCAAGCTACTTACCACACAGCCACTCCTGCTCCTTGGGTAAGAAACTTCATTTCACGTTGCTCTCGTCCACCTAGCTGGCAAAAATGAGTAGTGCCGATATTTTAAAGGGTCAGCCTTGTCACATTCTGTGCCACGCCGAATATCCCTGAGAAGTACGCTAAGGTTAAATGTCTCTGTGGTGGAGTGCTCAATCACTTGCACGTTAATTTCGAGAGCAGGCTGTTCCATTGATGGGATCAATTGGAACACTCATCGTCATAACTTACGGTGCGTCAGTGACATCTGAAAAGTACGCTTTATTGATTTTCAAATTCTGATTTGAATTGTATTTCTAATAAAATGCTTTGGGCGTATGTCACAGTAGGAGGTCTTGTTGTCCACTAATAAGCAAACCCTACCCCTTTAAGAAAGTGAGGCATTGTTTGGGGATTTGGTTTTATTTCTATCGAATAGATCAAGCGCGTAAGAGGCGCTCTCATTTGCTCTCTCTATATATATAATTGCATGTATGAATTTACCTGTTGACACTCAAGCGCCATTATTTTAATGCTGGCCATGTTAAATATCCATTAGCACACGAGATAGATGCATTGCAATATCGATAGTATTCCTTCGAAAACATGTATCTATTCGTCTATTCGCAATGACAATTCCTTTCGACCTACTCTTTTCATACACCAGTGGAGGCGCAATGGCCCAGTGGTTAGGGCAGCGGACTCGCGGTCGGAGGATCGCGGTTTCGATTCCCAGACCGGGCGTTGTGTGTGATTATTGAGCGAAAACACCTAAAAGCTCCACGAGGCTCCGGCAGGGCGTGGTAGCGACCCCTGTTGTACTCTTTCGCCCCAACTTTCTCTCACTCTCTCTTCCTGTTTCTTGAGTAACGCTGCGATGGACTGGCGTCCCGTCCAGCTGGGGGAAACACATACGCCACAGAAACTGGGAAACCGGGCCCATGAGCCTGGCTAGGTTTGAAAAGGGCGACGTTTTTTATCGTTTTCATACACCAACATATGTTTCTTTTTGCACAAGGGGTGTCTTCAATAAGTTCCATGTTCTCACCACAGTTAGGACAAGGTCAAATACGATGAAATATTTAGCGATATTTCGTTCTTATTTTCGTCCTGACTTCAAATTCTGCCGATGTCGACTTTGCCTTTCACCCTTTCATGGCTGATAAAATAAATACCAGCCGAGCAGTGGGTCGATCTAATCGTCTTAATCCTTCTCTAAATTGTTGGCCTTATGCCAAAATTCGAAATCAATATACTTAAGCTCCTAGACTTTAGACGCGTTAATTACGAACGTGACCAGAAAAAATATTGCAGTTCGGCAAAAGGTGTGCGATAGAATCAATTACCAGGCTTTAAAAGTATGTACGGAGCTCGAAAGCAGTGGACTCCAACATGGCTGCGGTCCAATGACTGAATCATGTAAAAGAGAAAAGATATAAGAATACAAAATAAACTATAAAACATAAACAAACAAACTATCGAAAATATAACATTAACTTTTTTGTGATACATTCAAGTTTGTTTTTTTTTGTTGTTTTTTTTCTTTTGTTTGCCTTTTGTTTTTATGTGTGTTTTTTTTTCAATTCCCTTTTCTGTAAAATCAGAATTGTAAATGAATCGAACATCTGTTCCAGGAAATGTAGGCCAGGACTGATAAACTGACACAAATAGGAATAAAAGACAATATATATATATATAGAGAGAGAGAGAGAGAAAAAAAAATCTATGACTTAACAGGTGAAACAATATGACAAACTATATACCTCACTCAACGTGTGTCGTCGGTCCCATTGTTGCTACTCTGTTCCTCTTGTTATTGTAGTAGTAGTAGTAGTAGTAGTAGTAGTAATTGTTGTTATTGTTGTTGTTATTGAGGTTGTTGCTGATGTTGCGGTTGTTCTTATTGTGTTGGTTTAAAGGTAGTGCATATATATATATATATATATATATATGAAAAAACAAGTAAAAAATAGAAAATGCTAAAATAATTTTATAGTGAACATTTCAGTACCGGTTTCGGTCATTTTGAGACCTTTTCAACTGTAACGATTAAATAATTAAATTTAGAAAAATTAGAAGAAAAGTTTTTTTAAAAGAATATTTCTATAGTAGTGTTCAGATTTAAGTGGCATTCTGCCTTTCTCTGACTCCCTTGTTTGCACTTGTGTGTTCGAGGTATATATATATATATATATATATATATATATATATATATATATACAGACATATACATACATGCACAAATACGCACAGATGCACAAACACACATATGTACACACACAAATATGTACATATACACATGCACACATACACCATGCGCATGCGACACACGCACGCACACACACACACACTCATACACACACACACGAGCACTACACACAAACGCCCAAGTATATGTATATGTATGTAGATATATATATATGTATGTAGATATATATATATGTATATATATATATATATATATATATATATATATATATATATATATACGTACATATATATATATATATATATATATATATATATATACGTACAAATATATATATACATATATATATACTTGGGCGTTTGTGTGTAGAGCTCGTGTGTGTGTGTATGTGTGTGTGTGTGTGTGTGTGCGTGCGTGTGTCGCATGCGCATGGTGTATGCGTGCATGTGTATATGTACATATTTGTGTGTGTACATATGTGTGTGTGTGTGCATCTGTACGTATTTGTGTATGTATGTATATGTGTATATGCCTGTATATATGTGTGTAAGCATATATGCATATATGTGTATATATGTCTGTATATGTGTATGTCTGCGTGTGATTGTGTGTGTGTGTGTGTGTGTGTGTGTGTGCGCGCATGTGTGTATGTGTATTGATAGATACATAGATACACACAGACACATGGTAGTCCACTTGTTATCGAGGAAAATGTCAGCATGCGGTGCTGCGGCATTGGAAAGCTCGCAACGCCGGCGATCATGCAACTTAGAATTTCAGGCCTAAAACAACTTGAACAAAACCTCACAGGCTTTCTCCATCCGGTTGACATGATCCAAGAACAAAACCTGGGCAAGATCTCCAGCTCCAAAACTGGTTGCTTGTTCAAGAATGTCGGAACGCCATGATCTCAAACGCAAGCAGAAGATCTTGAAATTATACATACATACATACATACATACATACATACATACATACGTACATACTCTTTTACACTTTTACTTGCTTCAGTCATTTGACTGCGGCCATGCTGGAGCACCGCCTTTAGTCGAGCAAATCAACCCCAGGACTTATTCTTTGTAAGCCTAGTACTTATTCTATCGGTCTCTTGTGCCGAACCGCCAGGTTACGGGGACGCAAACACACCAGCATCGGTTGTCAAGCGATGTTGGGAGGGACAAACACAGACACTCAAACACACACACACACATATATATACATATATATATATATATATATATACGACGGGCTTCTTTCAGTTTCGTCTACCGAATCTACTCACAAGGCTTTGGTCGGCCCGAGGTTATAGTATAAGACACTTGCTCAAGGTGCCACGCAGTGGGACTGAACCCGGAACTATGTGGCTGGTAAGCAAGCTACTTACCACACAGCCACTCATGCACCTACATACATACATACATACATACATACATACATACATACTTATGTATGTATTTTACGCGGAGGAAAAAGCCGTCTGTATCGACATCATTACCAGACTACCGTTTTATTTTATCGATCCAGGAATCTATTCTAACCACACGCGCGCATACGCATATACATCATTTTGTGTATGTGTACATCTATAGTATATATACACATGTATATATTTGCTTTATAAATACACATATGCGTTTCTATACAAACTCACGCATGTGTATTTACATGCATATGTGTGTGTGTGCGCGCGCGTGCGCGTACACATATCCTTTTATTTGTTTCAGTCATTTGACTGCAGCCATGCTGGAGCACCGCCTTGAAGCCTATTACTTATTTTATCGGTCTTGTTGCGGAGCAGCTAAGTTATGGAGACGTAAATACACCAACACCGGTTGTCAAGCGATAAGGCAGGGCGGACAAAGACACACACTCCCCACATTCATACACACATACATACATGTATAATATATATATATAGTTAATCCAAACAGGAAAACACAAAGACAAAGCACAACAACGCGAGGAAGTGGAACAAGTATAGTGTTATTGGACGCTCAGGAAAGGAAAGAAAGAAGGAGGATTTAACGTTTCGAGCGGAGCTCTTCGTCAGAAACATAGGAAAAGGAAAGATCCAAGGAAGGGTTTTCACGCTAACTACTTGATAAATTCTTATAAATTTGGATACATTCGCTGTTCGTCTGGTATGCTGATTTTTTTGTTCATTTTTGTGTATCTTGATTATGCCTGCACTGACGATTAAAAAGTGCATTTTGTGCACTAATTATGAAATCATATGATATACAGCTGAGTCTGTTTTAGGAGGCTCGCTTTGAGAGTTGCATTCCCTCGCGTACGGTACAATGTGTTTATTATGGTAGTTTTGACTTTAAGAGTCCCTCCTAGCGTGAGGCATAATTTAATATCACAAAACATTTTTCCATTGCTTTAACGACTCTCACAATCCGCCGCCCGATCTCCATATATTACTAATACATACATACAGACATACACACACACACATGCATGCATGCATACATACATACATACATACATACATCACGTGATCACGTGACCGACCAGACCATCAGATGTTGCTACACATCGCTGGTCACAATGCGTTCGCATTATTTTAGCCTTCGAATGACGCCACCCCGCTGGCTAAGCGAGCAGGCCAACAGAAGAAAGAGTGGTGAACGAGTACAGCAGGGATCACCACCCCCTGCCGGAGCCTCGTGGACCTTTTAGATGTTTTCGCTCAATAAACACACACAACGCCCGGTCTGGGAATCGAAACTGCGATCCTACGACCGCGAGTCCGCTGCCCTAACCACTAGGCCATTGCGCCTCCACATACATACATACATACATACATACATACATACATACATACATACATACATACATACATACATACATACATATATTCATGCATGATGGCTGGAAACTCCTATTCGAGTATTGCCATCGGTTAATTGAGAGTCCCACACATGCGATGCTCGGCTACGACCAGCCATTTTTGTGATAGGTCTTACTTTTTCAGGCGATGCCTGTGCATGATAAATTTTTTTTATAGAGGGGAAAGGATTTGCACGAACCCAATCCCACTCTGTGAACATGGACAATATAAACTCGAAAAGAAGAACTAGACTACATCTTCGAATATTATCAGCGTCGCAGGTTTTCTCTCAGAGTTTCCCATTACTAGAGAGATGTGACAACAAAAGAGGAGCCTCCTACTCCAAGTGAACCAACCGTGCAGCTGGACTCCAGCCCAGGTATTTTCACGACCCCACATATTGTTGGATGGCCGTTGACTGCTCATGAGCTCTTCCACCCTTAGACAGGTCATATTTTTCGTCATTGCAGGGTGTCCAACAATCACACTTTTCACCAAGCAAGCATGGGGGTAGTTGCTAGTTTAGTCGCCGACGATCCGACCATGCAACAGGTTGTACAGGGTTATATGTTACCGGTAGCGCCCAAGTGCGACCTAACATACATGCATACATACATACATACATACATACAAACATACTTACATACATACATACATACATACATACATGCATGCATACATACATACATACATACATACATACATACATACATACATACATACATACATACATACACAACAGCATCGTGTGCCGGAAGCAGCATGAATTATCCATCATAGAAAGGTTTCAAGAGAAAGCTGTATTTTATTTTTACATATTTTTTCTAACCTCACGTCTGCAAGACAAATGGTTCTAAGTTTTGGCAAATAAACACGTATTTTATGTGATCACTATAACGGTTTAACAGTATGTTATGGATATTTAAGGAATTTTATACAGGCTATTGGCGCAGGCATGACTTAGGGTTAAGAAGCTCGCTTTGCAACCGCTTGGTTTCGTTTTCGATCCCACTACACGGCACCTTGGGCAAGTGCCTTCTATAATAGCTCTGGGCGGACCAATGCCTTGAGCGAATTTAGTAGACGGAAATTGTGCGGTCGTGTATGGGTGGGACTCCGTTCAATATGTTGTGTTGCATCCATTTTGAGTCTGGGTTTAATCAAGTACATCTATTCATAGGTTATATCTCTCCCTAACTAGACGGGCATATAACAACATGCCAGCCAAAAGTCAGGATCTTTAGCGAGACACAACTTTATGTATGGATGTTAGTTAGTTAGTTAGTTAGTTAGTTAATTTGGCTCAAAAGCAAATAGCAAGGCCATGTAGGGGGACATGGAGTTAAGTACAGGGTGGTGTACATGTAAAGAGTTCAGGCCACTTGAGGTCAAGGGAGACTTTGAACAAAGCGGTCGTCGGCATCTTCACCATCTCGTCTGGCAGCTTATTCCACGGATCCGCAACCCGGACGGAGAAAGCTGCTCTCCTTCGATTGAGATGAAATCGTCGCAGGTAGAGCTTTTCGGAATGACCCCGCAGCCGACGCTCTGGAGCAGGAGTGAAGAACAGCTCTTTCGAGAGGTTACACTTTCCGCTTATGATGTTGTGAGCGAGAATGAGATCACCACGGCGGCGGCGTTTTTCTAGAGAGTCCTCAGCCTTTCTTCATAAGACAAATTGTACCTGTTGAGACCCAGACTGCAAAATGGATGCAACACATGTTGAACGGAATCCCACCCATAAGGGACACAAGCAGGATGGGTCGAAACGACCGTTGTACAAAATAGAGATTAATACCAAATCCATCTTTTCGTTACTTAATGAATTATTATTATTATCTCAACTAACATTGCAGTGTTCTTGGAGTGGGTCCAACGGAAATACCCCGACTGCGGATGATACCAGGTAGCCCAAACTGTGCCAGTGCTCTAGTCAACACTTCAACACATTAATCGACATACACCCATTAGTCCAAAATATTCCATATATATATATATATATATATATATATATATATATATATATATATATATAGGTGTGTGTGTGTGTATCTTTGGTATACGTGAGTGTAAGTGTATCTTTAGTGTACATCCCCCACCATCGTCTGTCAACCAGTATTGTTTGGTTTTCGTCCCCGTAACATAGCGGTTCGGCAAAGAGACCGATAGAGTAAGTACCAGACTTTAAAAAAAAAGTAAACACAAGGATTGATTTGCTCAGCTATAACCTTCAAGGTGGTGCCCCAGCATGGCCGCAGTCCTATGACTGATACGAGTGAAACAAAAGCGTGTAAATTTATCAAAAACCACCATCACTGATTTGTGAAAGTTAAAAGATAAAAAGAAAGAAAAATAATATTCTATGAACGGTCATTGGAGTAATTATAAATGTTAAACTATATTTTTCACCAATCAAAATTGAATAAGAAATATTGATTTCAAATTTTGACACAAGACAAGCAATTTCGAGGGAGGGGTAAGTCGATTACATCGATCCCAGTACTCAAATGGTACTTATTTAATCGACCCCGTGAGGATGAAGGCAAAGTCGACATTGGCGGAATTTGAACTCAGAACGTAGCGGCAGACGAAATACCTATTTCATTACTTCCCACAAGGGGCTAAACACAGAGAGGACAAACAAGGACAGACAAACGGATTAAGTCGATTATATCGACCCCAGTGCGTAACAGGTACTTATTTAATCGATCCCGAAAGGATGAAAGCCAAAGTCGACCTCGGTGGAATTTGAACTCAGAATGTAGCGGCAGACGAAATATCTATTTCTTTACTGCCCACAATGGGCTAAACACAGAGAGGACAAACAAGGATAGACAAACGGATTAAGTCGATTATATGGACTCCAGTGCGTAACTGGTACTTATTTTATCGACCCCGAAAGGATGAAAGGCAAAGTCGACCTCGGCGGAATTTGAACTCAGAACGTAACGGCAAACGAAATACCTATTTCTTTACTACCCACAAGGGGCTAAACACAGAGGGGACAAACAAGGACAGACAAAGGGATTAAGTCGATTATATCGACCCCAGTGCGTAACTAGTACTTATTTAATCGACCCCGAAAGGATGAAAGGCAAAGTCGACCTCGGCGGAATTTGAACTCAGAACGTAACGGCAGACGAAATACCGCTAAGCATTTCGCCCGGCGCGCTAACGTTTCTGCCACCTCGCCGCCTACACAGAATAAAAAATATTAAAGATGCGGGGAAAGGTTTTCAATGGACAGGTTTGAAATTACGTCGATGTCGATCAAAATGGATTTGAAATATATTTCAACTGTGTTTGCATTTCCTGTTTCATTACGTCATCGCGCCGAACACGAATTGCTAATATTATTAAAGTAACTGTCGAACGCGGAAAGCGGGTACATCCACCCAGAATTTTATTAACGATAACTGCGGAAAACGGTTTTACACCACGGTTTTGAAAACGTTTCTCTTAATTCTGCGAGAAGCGGAGGAACCCCCCCCCCCCCAAGTGATGCGTTTACAAAAGATATTTTTTTCATATGTTCTTAATTTTCCCACACATTTCAGCAAATCTCTCTTTACAGAGCAAGAATCAAATACATTTAGTGGTGGATATGAAGACCGTACTTACAGGAGATACTGAAGTTGTATTGCCGAAGGAGAAAATTTCGATTCTACTTTTTGTTGGAAAAGTGCCATGAAATTTAATTACGCAGTTAAAGGGTTTAAAGCCTACATTTTTAACAGCGTCTACTCTCATTCACAGTAGTCATAGCACATACATCATAGCACATTTCCTCAAAAATCATGGTAGTATCACCAGAAAAATATATAATATAAATTTGAGAAACCAGAAGAGAATTCTTAAATTGCCTTTAAACAGGATTTAAAAGATGTCAATGAGAAAGCACGTCATCAGAGGCTGTTGACCAAAACAAAACTATTTAAGTGGAAAACTACACGATAGGAAAACACTAGGAAGAAACTAAAGTGTTGGTTAATGATTCAAATAGCTTTTTATTGACGGCATCTTATCAACTTTTACCAGCAAATCCTCTGTGGAGAAATCAATAAGGCAAGTAGACTGACATTGGTGGGAATAACATTAATACTGAAACATTAATACTGAAACCTATTCATATGATGAACTATCAGCCAATTACACGCCAGAATTTATTGTATATAGCAGATCTAAACCCATTCTATCAGGAACATTGCAATGTCAACAATATCATTACAGATGAACAAGCTGCAGAAAAGAAAGGAATTTCAGGATCTATTAAGCAACTGCTGATCAACAAAATTGTGCTGTCAGAGGTGTGATAACATAGAAGGAATTTGGTTATGATCTGGTTGGGTTACAAGAAAACATTTAATTCTGCGTCCCACATGTGGATTCATGAAGCTCAATATCTAGCAAAGAATTCGGATCTTTTCGGTTTGAACGGCAGTTTTTTCTAGCTGTGTCATATGAAATTGTCACCCATAATTATGACCCTAGTATCGATCTATTGCATTTCAATCTATTTTAGGGTTAGGGTTAGAGTTGGGGTTAGTTAGGGTTAGGGTTGGAGTAAGGGTTAGGCTTAGGGGTGGGGGGAAGGGTATCTTTTTTTTCTTCACAAATGTAAATAAACCTAATCTGTTTCTTAAACGAGAGACACATTCATACGGCACAGAATGTTGTTTACCTCAATGGACGTCAGTGATTGGTTGAAATTGCAGAATTTGAAGGAAAAAAACACAAATATCTTACAAACTATAGAATTTTCTCAATTCAAGAGAAAAAGTGTTTATAAACATTCTACCAGTATACGAAGTTTAAAATTTTTTAGTTACCTAGAAATTATGTTAAAAACTGCCGTTCAAACCGACAAGATCCAAGAATTCTACGGATAGCTAGGAATTGATGAGCATTTATCTTATAATGGTGCTTGTAATAAGGAACGTATAACCAAAGAATATATTATCGCAGAATGAATAAAATTTGCTAGTCGGAGCACCGTCTGTACCTGAAATTAATACCTCTCAATGTTTGTAGAACCAGTGCCGATTAATTATAAAATTTCGGTTAAATTCGAGATCCGATTGCAGATGCAACAAGTTTTCATAACTGTCAACATTTTAAGTGAGAAACACATGTGCGGCGCGAGAGCTACTTTTTTTTAAATGTCTGAAATGTTTAAACTTGCAAAAAAACTTTAAAGGATGGTCAGACAACCAAAGACATTAAGAAACTTTTTCTCCTATGAGAATTTACAGACACATGTAAGCACACTAGCATATACACACAGTGTGTGTTGTGTGTGCGCGCGTGTGTATGTGTGTGTGTGTGTGTGTGTGTTAAAGCTTTCCACCTATTTTCTATCAAATCTCCGGCGAGTTAACTTAAGATCCCCTGACAACAAATGTAACCTTCAATTAACTAAGGTATCTTCAACCTGATGAGTAGCTAGTGGAGTACTCCTAGTTGAGTAATTATTATTTCCGAGGTTCTGCTATCTAGGAATCCATTAACTCAATTTGAATTATATATATGAGTATATTATATATATATATATATATATATATATATATATATATATATAATAAACTCTCTTGCTTTAAAAACCTTGATTCGACTACCTCTCAACTTCTGTTCTTTCAACATGTGATCTCTTGAGCACCACCAGCTCAAATATTTTTTCCTCTGTCTTCCTTCTTGGGATCTTCCTTCTCCTTGTTTCCGACGAAGAGCTCCGCTCGAAACGTTAAAACCTCCTTCCTTCTTTCCTGCGCGTCAATAATACTTAATTGTTCCACGTCCTGCTGTTGCTGTGTTTTTTCTCTTTTTTTCTGTGTTTTCTGTTTGGATTAACTTTATATATATATATATATATATATATATATATATATATAGGTAAACAGTAAAAATAATTACAGACATGGACAAGACATGAAACACCACAAGAACCACAGACGGGACATTCGAAGCCCTCAGTCATCAGTCAAGAACCACATCATCTTAGCAATTTCGGCTGATTAATCTTGATTGCTCGATGGCCAGCCCGCCAAGGGAAATCTAAGCCAGCACATTAGATCCTGGAAGAAAGCTTCGAATGTATACAACACGAGGACGGAAAACGAACGAAGTACACGAACAAAAAATACAGAATACGTGACACCATAAGAATACAAAACGTAAAAACAATAACGGTAAAAATAAAATAAACAACAAACAAAACCAGGACGTAGGACAAGGGTCTTTCGACAGGACGAGTTGAGTATGTGGGGCTGGCTTGTAAGTTGTGCCTAATGGCCGCAGGGAGACGAACAATACGTGTTGCTTCGGCCGCTGCTGGAACGAAAGAGCGCTCAACAGCGGCTAGCGTCACGTGAGAACAAAAGACAGGAGAAAGGGACAGATAAAAGAGAGAGAAGGTAGACGGGGAGGAGAAGAAAGAGACAGATCGAGGGGGCTAGGTGAGAGAGATAGAGAAACGTAGAAAGGGGGGGGGGAGACGGATGGAGATGGAAAGAAAGGAAGGGGAATAAGGAGAAGATGAGAGAGAGAAAGAGACAGATTAAGAGTCGTACAATGCTAGAGAAAAAATATACTTATCGTATAAGGACAATTGTGGATACGTAGCCGCGATTATATAGGTAACAGTAAAAATAATCCAGAATGGACACGAACATGAAACACCACAGAGACGACACAAGAACCACAGGACGGGACATTCGAAGCTATATATATATATATATTATATATATATATATATATATATATATATATATATATATAAATTAACTCAAAATTTGATAGAAATGGTGAAAGCTTTAACACACACACACACACTCACACACAAACACCCACACACACACACACACACACACACACACACACATACACACAAAATCTAATTTTTTCCCGGTAAGTTTGGATATACTCCCTAATATTATTATATATATAATATATATATATATATATATATATATATATATATATATATATATATGTATATATATGGTGTGTATGTAGTATATGTATGTATGTATGTATGCATGTATGTATGTATGTATGTATGTAGTATATATATATATTATATAATATATATATAATATAAACGTTTTTGCAATATATTCTTGTTACAGTTACTATATGGAGTTGCAATACGAAGAACGGTTTTGCTTAATTATAATCTATTATTGGGAAAGACTCAAGAGGTTGAGACTCTATTCCTAAGAGCGCAGGCGAGAAAGATATGCCATAATATACATCTGGAAGATCCTAGAAGGAGTTGTCCCAAACTTTGGCATCGAGAGTTACACAAATGCCAGAACTGCATAGTGCCAAGGACTCCAAATTTGCTATCAAGATGTAGGACAGGATACTGTGATAGCCTGGGCTTCGAGAGGCCCACAGTCTTCAATATCCTCCCGAAGAACCTAAAGACTTGCATGGGGTGGATGCAGATGTCTTTAAAATGAAACTGGACCTCTTCTTGTCAGGGTGCCCAGATGAAACCAACTTCACGGCAGGAGGTGCAAATGAGGGCAGCTGCATCGAACTCTCTCATGCACCAGATGGCATTTGCTAAAAAGATTTCCTGAAGTAAAATCATGTAGCAACACCAAATGACGGTGCCCCAGCATGCCCACAGCTTGTGAGCTGAAACTAAATAACATAAAATAAATAAATAAAAAATATTAATTATATAAGGAAAAAAAAATCTTTGCAAAAACATAACACGGACCTTCTAGAAAAGAAGTTTCCGTATTGTAAGAAGCACTTTCACTTTTGTATTGTAAAAATGTAAGAGGTTTAGTGCCTCACAAATGTTTTTCTTTTCTTTTTTTTAACTGTGTAAGAAGTTTATTGCCTCGAGTATGAAACTTAAAAAGCACAATGTTTTCGGGTAAACAGCAATTGGTGGGCTTTGCTTGTTGCCCTCATTTTTCACCATTTCATTTGTCATTCATATCATTATGTGTGTGTCCAGCCCGTAGCTTTCTTTTCTATGTAAGGCCTTTATGGCCAATGTAATAAATAAAAAAAAACACTTTCACTGTTTACAGCCACGTGATGCATTACTTACACTATTGGATGGCTGCTGGCTGTTTTGAGTTCCTTAACACTTTGACAGGTTTTATTATTTATCCCTCAAGTTGTCCACAAACCTCGCTTTTGACCAAACAAAGTTATTAGGATTGTCTGTTCAGTCGTCGACATCCCGAACATGCACAGATTGTTGTGGCTTTTATAGTTACCAACAGCAGATCCCTCACTGACATATTTCGCTTGACAAAACTGTCACATACAAATGCACACATACATACTGATATGCATATGCATTAACCACACACACACACATATATATCATTTTGTGCATGTGTACATCTATAATATATATACACATGTATATTTTTTAAATATATGCTTTATAAATATATGTGAATAGGCGCAGGCGTGGCTGGGTGATAAGAAGCTTGCTTCTCAAGCATTTGGTTCCAGCCTCAGTGCCATTGCGTTGCACATTTGGCAGGTGTCTTCTACTATAGCCTCGGCCGACAAAAGACTTGTGAGTGGATTTGGTAGACGGAAACCGAAAGAAGCCCGTCGTATATATGTATCGCCATGTTGATTCGCTAGCCTCTGCACGCATTTTTTTCTCTCCTTGTTTCTCTCCGTGTTTCTTTTCTGTGTATCTTTCTGTTGAAGAGCGTAGGCTCGAAACGTAAAAGACTTGTTTTATTTATATTCCTGAGCGCCATACTAATACAATTGTTTGTTTGTATTCCACCTGCCTTCGTCTTTTGTTTATTTTCATAAAGCTTCCCTTATATATATATATATATATATATATGAATATGTTTGTGTCTGCATCCCCACCATCGCTTGACAACTGATGTTGGCATGTTTACATCCCTGTAACCTAGCATTTATAAAAAGAATAAAAACTACAGTAATGTGGAACGTACAAAATATTTATATATATTGCCCATGCTCAAACGATATATATATATATATATATATATATATATATATATATATATTATATATATATATATATATATATATATATATATATATATATATATATATCTATATATATATATATTATATATAATATATATATTATATTATATTGCCCATGCTCAAACGATTCTAACAATACTGGACGCTTAGCCTTCATGCATTACTGGTACTTGAATGCGAAGTTGAATGTGATGTCACACTCTTAATATGTGCCCTCTTGTTTTTCATACGATGCTCTCCGCCACTACAACATGTGACAACAGGTACACTGCAACGAGAGAGTGTCTATCTCATTCTAATTGTACTAGAATTAGTTGCCAAATCTTCCCATATGCTGTTTAAAGGAGATAGACACATTGAATAATGTAGTCTCAGATACGTAATACCCGACAACAATGATGAGACGTTTGTAAGGCCTTTTACCACAGTTTTATCTCAGTCGTAGCTGACCAATGGTTGAAAAACAACATGACAAAATAAAATTCTTTTACTTAAATCAGAGACAACATACTTAATATATTGTGACCCCTAACTAAAGACCCACTCCACGCACGTAACAAGTTAATCAATTAAAATTATAGTTGTAATGCAAATAAATATTAGTGTTAATGATAACTGTTGTCAATAAATGGGATGGAAGCAATCCCGAAATGCAAATTAATTAAAAATTAAGCATTAATGTGTAAAGGGGAGTATGTGTGATTTTCAGTAATTAGGGGGAAACAATTCCAGACATACTTCAGTCTTTACTTGATCTCCTCAGTGAAGTTTAGAATGGCTGAAACAATATATAAGTTTCGAATAGGCGAGAGATACCTTTTATGTGGCAACATTAGATTCTATATTATTGATTTTATATTTCATTGAGTCGGGGGAGAAGTTAAGGGAAAGATGAAGGATAAACCGGTGGACACCAATGTGAGCCGACCTCAGCAGGCGTAATAAAATGAAACCACAAAACATTAAATCTGATATTCCGCAGTTTGTATTATTCAACACTCAGTACCGGGCCATGGATCATTTAGTACCGGGCCACACTGAGAGAATAAATTTTAAAACTTTGTCTATTCTATTGACTATTGCCGTCTGCAGGATGCTTTTGTACTATATATGTAATGATTTAATTATATTTTATGCATTTTATAGTGTTTCTTTATGTGCGAGATCCCCCGGTTTGTGGGAAAATTTTCTTGCATGAAACTGATCCGTGGAGCAAACGAAGATTAAAGACCCCTGTTGTATGGAATGGGAACAAAAAGCAGTCAATAAGCAAACTTCTACGTGGTCATCAGCCTGCAAAGAAAAGCAGCCGAATCTCCCTCGAATTACGCTCCATGCTCTTAGAAAGGAATGATATGTTATATAAATTTTATGTATGGAAAGTAAAAATGCTAGTATAAACCTCATAGGTAATTCTGAAAGGAAAAGCCATGGTTATAATTGAAACATCTTCTATCAGGATTGGCCGTGGATTAAACAATAACCATAAAAAACAAAATTTAAGAAGCCTGTTTTACAAAGTAGATTTTTGAAAAAAGGCATTTTAAATTAACTAGAGGTTCATAAGCCAAAATGTTTATTAACTAAAGGTTATTAAAGTAGAGATTAATCTCTGGGGTGGTTTATAAACTCGGGAGTCGCACAGTAGAGGTGAACACACTAAAACTTCACAAACTGAAAGTTCCCATACTGGAAATAGACACACTGAAATTGTTACGATTCCAGGTCATCAAGAAATATTGGTCTCAAATTTTGGCACAAAACCAGCAATTTCTGTGGGGAGGTCAGTCTATTATATCGACCCCAGAGTTCGACTGATACTTATTTTATCGATTTCAAACAGATAAAAGGCTAAGTCGACCTTGGCGAAATTTGATCTCAGAACGTAAAGACTGACGAAATTCCACTATCATTTTGTCCAGCATGCTAACGACTTTGCCAGCTTGCCGCATTCAGGGCATCACCAGACAATAATTCAATTAAAACCAAATGACAACAATTTTGTCTTTTTCTTCAACATTACAATTGGTTTTGCCAGTGGAGTATCTAGAGTGTGTGCTACCCGGGACAGCCCTTGAGTGTGTCACTTTCTCTCGAGCCCCCAAGCTCTCTAAGCCTATACGGGCTTATACAACAGACCCAGAAGTGCTGCCCACATAAAATTATCGCCCGGAGCGGATCGCATCCTCGTCTCCGCCTCTAGCTACGCTACTGTGTTTTAACAGCGTTCGTCTCTCTTCACAGCTGTTTAACCCTAGGTCGTCTCTGATTGAGCATATATATAATCAAAATACATTCCAGTTGCAACCACCCTATCGCTCCTTTCCAGGTAAGTGTAGTTCGAATAGAAATTTTTGTTTCTTTAAGACGACGGAGTGTCCATTTCGAGGAGATTAGGCTACTATTTCCTGCTGGAATTTACAGATCGATGACGTAAACGCAACCACCTATCCCTTCTCTAGTTGTCTCTCTTTCTTCGATGCTGTTGTTAAACGTCGTCGCTTCATATCTCTTCAACTATTGAGGCATATTTGGAGCGAAAAGCAAGTTTCCTCATTGCATCCATTCCGGTGTCGGTCGACGTCACAGATGTTGTGACGTATTCAGACGTGTTGTGACGTCATCTACCGTCTGCTCCACCGATCAGGTAGGAGTGACTTGCTCTTGGAACCTTTCACACTGACCTCTACTCAATGGCCCTAAAAATAGTTATCTTCAAGACAGCAGAGCTCGCAAGTTTTCAGACATATCATTATTATGCTATGTTTGGAAGAATTAATGAGAGACAAAAAAAGGAAGAGAGAAAGTACATGGTTGCGCGCGCGTGTGTGCGTGTGTGTGTGTGTGTGTGTGTGTGCGGAGGTGGAGGGTTCTGTATATAAGTGTGCGTTGTGCGTGTGTCTGTGTGTATGAATGAGATACGGACAGATATACAAACAGATTGAATGACTGGCGGAATAAGAGAACAGAGGAGTAAATGAGAATATTAGAGCGCTTGCCAGTATATGTGTGTATGTGGGAAAGTAAACATCTGTAAAACGTAAGAATATAAGTCACACATATTTATCAGCATATGGATAAGAACATGAGAGTACGCTTCTATCTACGAATACGTGCGTGCATGCGTGTGTATGTGTGTGTGGGGGTGCTTGTGTGGGTATGTGTGTTCTTGTGCGATATAATGATAGATATTTGTAAAAACGTGTTAACGCGAAAAAGACAAAAGAAAACTAAGAGTAATGGGAAATATGAAATGGAGAGCTTCTGGTCAACATCCATCATTCTATCTGTCTGTCTGTCTATCTATCTATCTATCTATCTATCTATCTATCTATCTATCTATCTATCTATCTATCACATCTATCCCATCTTCTATCTATCTATCTATCTCTCTCCCTCTCCCTCTCTCCTCTCCTCTCCTCTCTCCCTCTCTGTCTCTCTATCTCTCTCTCTCTCTACCTCTATCTCTCTATATAATATATATATATATATATATATATATATATATATATAATCTTTTACTCTTTTACTTGTTTCAGTCAATTGACTGTGGCCATGCTGGGGCACCGCCTTTATTCGAGCAAATCGACCCAAGACTTATTCTTAGTAAGCCTAGTACTTATTCTATCGGTCTCTTTTGCCGAACCGCTAAAAATGGGGACACAAACACATCGGTTGTCAAGCGATTGTTGGGGGTGGGCACATACACAGAAACATATACACACACACATACATATATATATATATATATATATATATATATATATATATATATATATATATATATATATACATATATACGACGGTTTTCTTTCAGTTTCTGTCTACTAAATCCACTCACAAGGCTTTGGTTGGCCCGAGGCTATAGTAGAAGACACTTGCCCAAGGTGCCTCGCAGTGGGACTGAACCCGGAGCCATGTGGTTTGTAAGCAAGCTACTTACCACACAGTCACTCCTACGCCTATATAAGATGAATGCTAACAACACCTAGGTTTCCCAAGCGATCGCCCATATAAATAGTAAGTAGGCTCGATGTTGCTTAACTTCGGTGATCGGACGAGAACCGGTGCTTTCAATGTGACATGGCATATATATATATATATATATGTGTGTGTGTGTGTGTGTGTGTGTGGTGTGTGGTGTGTATAGTTGAAATTTACAGAAAAATAAAAGACGAAGACAGGTGCATAAACAACAAGCAGGTGTATTAGTTCAACGCTCTTCAACAGAAAGGAACACGATGGCATAAACAAAGAGAGAATAAAAAATATTTTGGAGTTAGTAGACGATCATGGCGACTTATTGGACAAAGGTAGTTGGACAGGAGAGCTAGGAAGAAGGGGAGATAATAAAGTACTGGTGATCCCAAAATAAGGTGCGCGTGCGTGTGTATGTGAGAGTGTGAAAGTGTGTGCGTGTGGATAGCAGTTGGTGACTTTGACGTGTGGATGTGTGCGTGTGCGCGTCTGTAATGTGTGGGTGTGTGGATGATGGTGTGGGTGTTTGGATGATGGTGTGGGTGCTAGGAAGTGGTCAATGCTAGTGTGTGCGCAGTGGTGTGGGGGTAGTGTGATGTGGTGTGGTGGTATGTGGTGTGGTGGTGTGTGGTGTGGTGTGCCGATGTTGGGGTGTGAGGGTGGGTACGGATTTGAGGTGAGAATGTGAGGGTAGAGGTGGGTTAAGTGGAGCGGAATGTATGAGAGTGGGGGTGATGGAGATGGTATTAAATAAGGCAGCGAGCTGGCAGAAACGTTAGCACGCCGGGCGAAATGCTTAGCGGCATTTCGTCTGCCGTTACGTTCTGAGTTCAAATTCCGCCGAGGTCGACTTTACCTTTCATCCTTTCGGGACCGATAAATTAAGTACCAGTTACGCACTGGGGTCGATATAATCGACCTTGTTTGTCCTCTCTGTGTTTAGCCCCTTGTGGGTAGTAAAGAAATAGGTATTAATGAAGGGAGAAGGTGGGTAGGAGCGAAGAGATGAAGTAAGTGTCAGATGAAGAGGGGAGGTGAGTTGAGCCCATATGGCGCAAAGGAGCGAAGAGAGAAGATTACTATCAGTTCACGGCGAAGGTGGGAGTCCGGATGGCCCCTATACAAAGACAATCCGAACACAGACAGGTGTTGTAATAAATGACCGAGAGCGGAAATGGCGCGAGACCGAGGTGTATTGTCGAGTCTAATGTCTCGTAGGTGCTCTGCGAATCGGTCATCCAAGCGGCGTCCCGTTTGACCGATGTACAGAGGACAGAAAGAGCAGGAGATGCAGTAAATGACGTTGCTAGAAGTGCAGGTAAAGGAGTCAGTGATATGATAGGGACGATGATGGGTGCCTGTAAGAATGGTGGTGTTGGAAGTTAGGGGAAAGTGCGGCAGCGTGGGCGGGAGTAGGGGAACGGGCCAGGTTCGGAAGTGAGGTTAGGGAAGAAACTGTGAACCAGGAGGTTACGTAGGTTGTGGGCTCATTTAAAGGAGAGAGGGTAGGTTGGGGAATATATGCTAAGAGGATGGGTTGGACTGGTGTCGCCGGAAGGCTCGGAGAATGGTGCATTGGACGAGCAAGTTGAAGGGGTGGTAGGTGAGGGGAAATGAGAAACGGGAAACTGCAGGGCGGGTGCTAAGAGAAAGAGCAGAGGCATGCTCCACGGAAGTGCTCTGGCAAGGGCGGTGTGGATAGTGGTGAAGGGATATCCACGAAGGATGAAGTGACGAGCCATAAGTTGAGACTGAGTCTCAAAGTCATGGTTCTCACTGCAGAGCCTGCGTAGACGGAGGAATTGACAGTAGGGGATGGAGAGCTTGGTGTGGGTAGGATGGGAGGAGGAGAAATTGAGGTATGAGTGTGAGTCGGTGTGTTTGTAGTGGATTGAGGTAGTGAGAACAGAGTTGTGTATGCTGACCGAAATATCGAGAAAGACGACGGACGTATTGGAAATGGTGCAGGTGAATTTGAGCGCAGGATAGAAGGATTGGACAAAAGAGTGAGTGTCGCACTGATACAGTCATCAATTTTAACCCCATAGTTCGCGAGTGGGACCAGTGAACCTTGAAAATATTTGGGCTTCAACGTAGCCAACGAACAGGTTCGCATAGTTTGGACCCATTCTCGTTCCCATGGCCATTTCCGAGTACTGTTGGTAAAACTCCCCGCGAACGAGAAGCAGTTGAGGAAGAGAATATGTTCGCCAGACGAAGTGTGGACGTGTCAGGTTGGGTGTTGTGTCGAAGGCCTGGGACGTGTTTAACGGCAAGAATATTTATATGTGTATGTGGGAAAGTAAACGTAGGTAAAGACCCCTTCAGTCATGAATGACTGAGATTGCACCGAGAAAGTAACCTTCCGACGTACAAATCCGGCAAGGTAGTTTATGGACAAGACCAACAGTCGCCCATGCATACCAGCCACCCCACTTTATGCCAATAATGTTATCCAAGAGAAAGGCAAAGGCCTATACAGCTTGGTACCAGTGACGTCGCAACTCATTTCAGCAGCTGAGTCAACAGGAGTAAAGTAAAATAAAGTGTCTTGCTCAAAAGCACAACACACAGACCGATCCAGGAATCGAACTCACTACCTCAAAGGTGTGTGTGTGTGTGCGCGCGTGCGCGCTGATCCGATGATCAGATCAACTAAAATCCTTGTCGTCGCATTCAACAGAGTGCCAGTTTATTTTATGCAAACTTATACACGTAAAAACATACATACATACATACATACATACATACATACATACATATATACATACATACATACATACATACATACATACATATTCTATTATTCTCTTATTCTTTTACTTGTTTCAGTCATTTGACTGCGGCCATGCTGAAGCACCGTCTTTTAGTCACACAAATCGACTCCAGCACTTATTCTTTGTAAGTCTAGTACTTATTCTACCGATCTCTTTTGCCGAGCCCCTAAGTAACGGGGACGCAAACACACCAGCATCGGTTGTCAAGCGATGGTCGGGGGCCAAACACACACACGCAAGCACATACACATACATACACACCACATACATACATACATAACATACATACATATTCTATTATTCTCTTATTCTTTTACTTGTTTCAGTCATTTGACTGCGGCCATGCTGAAGCACCGTCTTTTAGTCACACAAATCGACTCCAGCAATTATTCTTGTAAGTCTAGTACTTATTCTACCGATCTCTTTTGCCGAGCCCCTAAGTAACGGGGACGCAAACACACCAGCATCGGTTGTCAAGCGATGGTCGGGGGCCAAACACACACACGCAAGCACATACACATACATACACACATACATACATACATACATACATACATACATACATTACATACATACATACGTATAGATATATATATATATATATATATATATATACATACACGACGGACTTTCCGTTTCCCAAGTTCATTCACAAGGCTTTGGTCGACCCGTGGCTATAGTAGAAGACTTCCCCAAGGTACTACGCAGCGGGACTGAACCTGGAACCATGTAGTTGGTATGCAACCTACTTTACACATAACCACTCCTGCACCTAAATATATATATATATATATATATATATATCTATATATATATATATATAATATATAATATATCTATATATTAAATGGCTAAAATTTGCCCTGGTTTAACTATACCATGTTATGTATACATTATATCCTACCTTGATACTTGGTATGCAAATAAGGAAACTTTCATAGAGTAACTGCTGCATTTGTTCAGTATATAAACAGTTGACACCTTGTATTTCTGGTGATTGTCAAAATGAGGTGGACGCCTCTGATGAGAACCCATAAGTTTCGAAAATTGATTAAGGTTGTTCATCGTTTTTCTGTATGCGGAGTAATGGCTAAAATTTGTCCTATTGTAATTATACCACATGTTACGTATATATATATATATATATAATATATATATATATATATATACTATATATATATATAGTGGAAATTTACAGAAAAATAAAAGACGAAAACAGGTGTATGAACAACAAGCGAGTGTATTTGTTTGACGCTCGGGAAAATTAAAAGTCTTTTACGTTTCGAGCCTACGCTCTTCAACAGAAAGGAATAAGAGAAAATAACCAGAGGGAATATTGAAAGAAAAAACCTGTAGATTTCAGCGATGCAGCATGGTGAAACCGTTATGGATGTGAAACCATTGGTCACTCTATCAACGGATATATATTTAACTTCATCTCAATACATTGCTGCTCTCTATCCTTTACAGAGACCAATGGCTTCGCATCCATAAAGCGCTTAGCTTTATAGACGACGCGTCAGGCTCTAATGGCGGAGGACATATAACCATATAAAATGTGTGTGAGAACGCGCTCGCGCGCGTGTACCAAGTATTGGGTTGTCCGGAAAATTCGTGCCGATTTATAGCGGCTTACATTTCGACTTATTTTAGAACATGGTTGAGCCCATAAAATAGAATTTGACTACACCTCCAATTAGAGCACAGTTTAAGCTATCTTTTCGTTGAAGAAGATTTATGTTCCTATAACCTGTGTTAATTTTTAATCCTTTAAAATGGAAGATAAGAAAGTTCATTTTCGGCACTTGATGCTTTGGGAGCCAGACAAATATTGCTGTAGCTCGGCTGGGATGTGTTACCCCACCCTCCATATTCACCAGATATTGCTCCTTCGAATTTCCACTTATTCAGGTCTCTGCAGAATAGTCTTAATGGTAAAAATTTCAATTACTTGGATGACGTAAAAAGATACCTTGATGAATTATTTGCCATGAAACCACCTCAATTCTGTGTAGAGGGTATTTTCCAGTTAAAGATGGAGACGCATTGTGCAACAAAATGGTTCATATTTGCTTGCTTAAAATGTAATGGCAAGTAATTATTGACCTTTTTCTTTCCTTTAAAAATCGGCACGAACTTTCCGGACAACCCAATATATATATATTATTTATATATATATATATATATATATATATATAATATATATATTATATATATATATACACGGGTAATTTCAAAAGTTCCATTTGTATTAATATAATTGAATAAGTACCAAACTTTAACAAACTTAACGAAAAACAAATTACTGGGAGTTGGTTTATTCGACTACAATAGTTCAAAGCGGTGCTCCAGTATGGCTGCAGTCAACTGACTGAAAAAAAAAGAGTAAAGAATAAAAGGTAAAAGATATGAGGACATCAAGTGGAGCCGTCTTTCAGATCGCAGCCGATGTGAAAACATGGATGATAGCAAAATAACTGCAGTGTTCTGAGTGGCAGTATTGATAAATGAAAGAACTATTTATGTTGCTGACAAACGTTGACCAAAAACAAACTAGCGAGGGTCGCTTACAACAAGGAACAATAAGATGGCGCGAGTTCAACTTTAATAGAACGACGGCGACAGTGCTGTCATTGTTATGCAAATTATGGTGGCATTACATAGAAACTGATGAAAGCTATTTGTGGGCAGCAAGCAACTGCAGCGCTACCTTTTGATTCAGCATAGCACGACACAGCACGATACTGTGCGACACGACATCCGGTACTGTATATACTGACCGTTAAATGTGGGTCTCAGGTACCAGTCTGTCTTCTACGACCGTTGTTCTATGGCGTCGGAAGATAGATTTCCTTCGACGATAATTGATGACGTCAGAGATATCCAGTGTTTCTATCTTTTAACTGAATCCGGGTCAAAGATTTTTAACCATTAGTCATGAGAACACCTAACACCCACTGTTGTAGCAACAACTGCAGAAACAATGCGATAAGTGTGTGTGTGTGTGTGTGAACCAGAACGTGTACAACAAGAACATAAATAATAATTTTATATATGCGAGCGAGTCAACGACGAAAACCCCTACGTAGT
>NC_043002.1:92682516-92737516 GCF_006345805.1 Octopus sinensis
CACACACGTGTGTGCAGGCATATGCATATGTATACATGTATGTACATGTACTACTCTTATAATGCACACTGATGAATATATACCTATATCTTCGGCATATTAGGACGAAATCGAAACAACTTTCTCTTTTTCAGCAGGATTCGTTCATTTGGACGAAACCATTCAATTCTCCTTTGGCACAGGCTGCGCAGGTAAGGCCCTCGAGGGCCTCAACACCATATCTCTAAATACATATAGATGAGTTTATTTCTAAAACCTGAACAATCAGACGTGTTCAGTTTTTTTTTTTTCTTTTTCATATGTCTGTGAAATGTTGTGCAATGCTAATAAGTCACCAACTGTTCCTCCCAATTAACTCACGCGCCATATTTGGAATAGACTTTTCGTTTTATTGTACACAAAATTCTGTTCCTTGCTCGCCGCATTCTGTCTACAAATACCATAAGTCTTGCTTCTGGTATTTGTAGACAGATGCCAAAACTTCCTTTCCTCCTCACTGCTATCTACAGATATCTTAGCCTCCATGCCTCGCTTCCAATCTACAGATGTCATAACTCCTACTCCTCTGGTTTTATCTTCAGGTGTCTTAATCCTTACTCCTCCCTGTCTATATACAGATGCCTTAGTTCGTCTCCCCTTCTATCTACAAATGTCCTAGCTAGCCCCTACTCTTCCCCGTAAATCTACAGATGATATAACTCACGTTCCCGCTTTTCGTTTACAGATGTCATACTCCTTGCTCCTCCATCTCTATCTACAGATATAACTCTTGCTCCTCAAATTCTGTCTACAGATATCAAACATAACCCCTGCTCTTCTCCTTCTATCCACAACTGTCAGAACCCTTAATCCTTCTTTTCCATCGACAGATGACCTTGCTTAACCACTGCTTATCCTATTCTATCAACAGATGTTATAACCCCTGCACCTTTCTTTCTATCGACAGATGTCGTAACTCACTCCCCCCCTCCTACCTTCATCTACAAGCTCTTTCTATCTACAGATGCTATAGCCGCTACTCCAGCCCGCGCTTCTAGCTGAAAAGCATCTGAAGTTTCAATCACGACTCAAGGACAACACATACACACACGATCTCACTATCAAAGGCACAGGCGCACACGCATAGATTGGCTCTCTATCTCTTTCCTTTTCTCGCTCACACATACACGGATTGCCAAAGACACACACAGACACACACACACACTGACACACACACACACACACACTGTCCAAGTATTTTCAATGTTTCCTCCTTGAACTCAACAAGTTCTCTTAACTCTTCGCCAGTCTGTCTGTGTACGCTCGCCAGTCTGTCTGTGTACGCTCGCCAGTCTGTCTGTGTACGCTCGCCAGTCCATGTGGGGTGTGACTGCCACTTCTCTATCTGACAGGACTGCATGGCTGAAATACTCACGGTACTCAATTTAATAAACACGCCGCGCGCACAAACAGCGTTTGATCATTGACATCCGGCTGGACAGGAAGTTAAGTTAGCAGTTCTGTTGCCTGTGTAATTTCTGATGCGGTAATACATTCCCGTTATGGTAGTATATATATATATATAATATATATATATATATATTATTTAAAGATTAATAGAAAAGGACGTGGTATAACAAAAAAAAAAAAACGTATTAGCACGACAATTGTTTCGGCTTCAAGTTGCACTGCTCTCCAGTTAGACGTGGAATAATACCAGATGCAACGCACAGTGCAAAAGAGCCTCTTCAGGTGGAATAAATAAAATATGCTTATGAAGAGCAGCAAGCTGGCAGAAACGTTAGCACACCGGGCGAAATGCTTAGTGGTATTTCGTCTGTCTTTGCGTTCTGAATTCAAATTTCGCCGAGGTCGACTTTGCTTTGACTTTACTTTTCATCCTTTCGGGGTCGATATATTAAGTACCAGTTGCGTACTGGGGTCGATCTAATCAAATGGCCTCCTCCCCCAAAATTTCCGGCCTTGTGCCTAGAGTAGAAAAGAATATATGTGTGTGTGTGTGTGTGTGTGTGTATATATATAATATATATATATATAATATAATATATATATATATATAATATGCAGATATGGAGTATAACTTCAAATCTAAAGGTTTTAATTTCGTCACTGGACTGCAGCCATACTGGAGCACAACCAAAGCTTCTGCCTTTGTGTAATGCAAAGCACGCATATATCTGTTGTAATGTTACATACACGCACACACCTGTTACCTTTACTGAACTGTAATATAGAGCACGTACGTATAGAACACGTACGTACATACATACTTACATACATTTTCACATATACATACATACAAACAAAAATACCTTGTTATTGATGTTGAAATTCCAATGACGGGGCCTTTTTCTCTGTTGGCAAGAAATCTTGAAATAAACCTGAATGATGACGTACATACACTCACTCCTATCGTCTGTTCTGTACCGGAATATACACGTCCTGCTTTTACTTTAAAAAAAGAAAGACATAAAAAAAGAAAGACATAGGCGTAGGAGTGGCTGTGTGGTAAGTAGCTTGCTTACGAACCACAAGGTTCCGGGTTCAGTCCCACTGCGTGGCATCTTGGGCAAGTGTCTTCTGCTATAGCCCCGGGCCGACCAATGCCTTGTGAGTGGATTTGGTAGACGGAAACTGAAAGAAGCCTTCGTATATATGTATATATTTATTTATATGTGTGTGTGTGTGTTTGTTCCCCTAGCATTGCTTGACAACCGATGCTGGTGTGTTTACGTCCCCGTCACTTAGCGGTTCGGCAAAAAGACACCGATAGAATAAGTACTGGGCTTACAAAAAGAATAAGTCCCGGGGTCGAGTTGCTCGACTAAAGGCGGTGCTTCAGCATGGCCGCAGTCAAATGACTGAAACAAGTAAAAGAGTAAAGAGTATATCTTTTTCCATTTAAGTTGGAGGATTAGAGATGTTGTTCTCGTTCATATCAGGACCGTTCCAGTTTAATTCGAGTATCAAGGCCGTGACGATGCTGTTCCTTTTCGGAGCAAGACCGCTCCATTTTAGTTTAGGGAAAAACAGATAATTTCTATAAAAAGGAAATTAGCAAAAGAATGGTTATTCATCCATCAATCTCTTTAGCTGCTTTAACTACGCCCCACTCTCTCTCTCTCTCTCTTTCTCTCTCTCTCTCTCTCTCTCTCTCTCTCTCTCTCTCTCACACCACTCATACACACGTATGTGTGTGTGTATATATATATATATATATATATAGACACCGGTTCTCAAACGGTTGTGGGGACAAACATAAGCACAAAGATACCCAGATACCATGGTGTGGTGTGTGTGTGTGTTGTAGTATATATATATATATAGGGAGATGTACTCAGCATTAGCAAAGTATATATATATATATATATATATATATATATATTATATATATATATATACACAACATATGTATCTGGGTATCTTTGTGCTTATGTTGTCCCCACAACCGTTTGAGAACCGGTGTTAGTTTCTTTATGTCCCCATAAAATACCGTTCAGCAGAATATACAAATAGAATTAGTACCAGGGTGCAAAAAGAAAGCAAGTACTAGCATCGATTTGTTCGACTATAAAAACCCTTCGAGACGGTACCCCACAAAATTGCGCGCGCGCACGTCATTTATCTTTTATTTGGTTCTGTCATTGGATTTAGTAGAACAAGTCCGCCGCAGGACTTATTTTGTTTTAAGCTTGATACTTATTCTAACGGTTTTTTATACCGAACAGATAAGTTACAAGAACGTAAACATACGAATACCGGTTGTCATGCTGTGGAGCTAAACCCAGAATCATGTGATTAGGAAGCCACGCCTTCGCCTATAAAGTTAGTGTGTGTGTGTGTGTGTAATTGTGTGTATTTATCTATATATATATATATGTATATGTGTGTGTGTGTGTGAATGTATATGTATGTGTGTGTATGTGTATATGTATAGTATATGCATATGTATGTATAGTATATGCATATGTGTGTGCATATATAACTTTATATATATATATATATATATATATACACACATAATAGATAGTATTGTTACGTGATTCTCTCTAAACAGCGTTCATTAACTCTCACACATTATTCTTCTCTCTCTCTCTCTCTCTCTCTCTCTCTCCATAAATTAATAGACAACATTAAAACCAAAACGTAATTATAAGTTAAAACAAAAAAACAGTTAGAGTAAAAGTGAGAAAACTCGGAGTGTAACCTTGTCTGAATATTAATGAATCCATGGAGTTGCATTATGACAAATTAAGAGAGTGGTTAATATGCAGTTTAGTCTCTTAAAAGTGAAACTAAATTGCGCCGGAAGTGACGTCGGTGAAAACTCATAATTTCATTAACAGAACTGGTGAAAAACCATTATTTCATTAACAGATGTCCCTGATCATGCCACGTCCACAGGCAGACACATAGTTGTACTGTATCGTTTAGAGATATTTTTAGCGTTTCTGAAATAGCAGGTTACGTACACTACTTTAGTCCTTCATTCCGATTTCTCTGTCAAAAAGCAAAACTAATTTATTCACATTATTTTGAATTAACCATGCATCATCTTGTAGTTTTGAGATTTTGAGGATATGATTGTCTATTTTTGGTATGATATTGTAGGTTAGGTATGATAGGCTGGATCTAGATGGGTGAACCGGATCTTTTCGGTTTGAACGGCAGTTTTTAACATAATTTCTAGGTAACTAAAAAATTTTAAACTTCATATACTTGTAGAATGTGTTTATAAAACATCTTTTTCTCTTGGCTTTATTGAGAAAACTCTATAGTTTGTAAGATATTTGTTGTGTTTTTTTTCCTTCAATTTCGGCAATTTCAACTCTACGTCCGTTGAGTTAAACTACATTCTGTGCCGTATGAATATGTCCCTCGTTTAAAAAACAGATTGGGTTTATTTACATTTGTGAAGAAAAAAAGATAAACTTCCCCCCACCGCTAACCCTAAAACAGATTGAAATGCAATAGATCGATACTAGGGTCAAAATTATGGATGACAATTTCATATAACACCGCCGTTCAAATCGAAAAGATCCTAGGCTGGATCTAGATGGGTTGAACCAAAAGGAAAACGGATAGAATATTTGAGACAGATATATAGCCAAGTTTAAATGATAAGGAGTAAATGTATTATAATACCTCGTGACGATACCGTCAAAAAGACATACACAGATGTGACAGATGCATTACTCTTGCTCAACTAGTGAGATGTGCACAAAAAATTGATGGGAAGTGAAGGCATTTTGCATGTAGATTCAGTCGTAATAAAAGCTCTCTCTCTCTCTTTTTCTTTCTTTCTTTTTCTCTCTCTCCCACTCTCTCTCTCTCTCTCTCTCACCCTCTCTCTCAACCCATTTAACTCATCTTGTCCTAATGTAGTACTTTCTATACAGTATTTCATGGCACAATTGTTAGCACGGGGAAAATGCTTCGCAGTATTCTGTCAGTTTTTTAGTAGGCGCAGGAGTGCATGTGTGGTAAGTAGCTTGCTTACCAACCACATGGTTTCGGGTTCAGTCCCAATGCGTGGCACCTTGGGTAAGTGTCTTCTACTATAGCCTCGGGCCAACCAAAGCCTTGTGAGTGGATTTGGTAAGACGGACACTAAAGAAATCCATCGTATATATATATATATATATATATATATATATATATATGTGTGTGTGTGTGTACGTTTGTGTGTCTGTGTTTGTCCTCCCAACATCGCTTGACAACCGATGCTGGTGTGTTTAGGTCCCCCGTAACTTAGCGGTTCGGCAAAAGAGACCGATAGAATAAGTACTAGGCTTACAAAGAATAAGTCCTGGGGGTCGATTTGCTCGACTAAAGGCGGTGCTCCAGCATGGCGGCAGTCAAATTACTGAAACAAGCGACAGAAAGTAAAGAGAGAGTATAACGAAATTCATTGTCATCACTTCCAGCGTAACTTTTACCTTTTTTTTTTTTTTTAAGAGAGACACTATTCTTTATATTAAGCGAGAGATTATGCTATTTATTTAGACAACTATCCATCAATTTGTAATAAACTCCATAATTATTGAAACTACATCTTAGCAGAATAGTTTGAGTTCAAATCTTGCCTTTTCTACTTTTTCTGCTTTTGCTGCTTTGCTTCGTGCTCCTGCTTGATAGGGTTGGGGGTCACCCCAAGATCAGTTGTCCCGAAAACGTCATCATGCGTAGAGCCAACCTAGTTCACTAGTGCTCTGCGACGGTAGTGGTCTCGTGCCTGCCTCTCAGTATCATTCAAGGTGACGTCGGGCCTATTCCCCAATCACGTCCAGCAATCGGATTCAATGAAATAAATACCGGCTGTTTATAGGGTTAATCAAATTTTCAGCAAATTTGAGGCTCTTTGTCGGCGGGCGGGCGGGTCTGTAACATTTTCGCTTTTAAATCTCAATCAAAACTATTTCCTGTCCTTTGCTGAAAACTGTTAATTTTGTGAAGATAGTCCGTAAAGATCATTCTACTCAGTCTCACACGGGGTAGAAAGATCTTTATGACACCCTTAATAGTTGTGGCTTTTTATATCTCTTAAGTAAAGAAATTCTTTATTATATTTCATAGTAGCGACCATACTGCAATTCATGTTTGCAAACATTTATTTCCTTTTAATGTCCATCATTAAAAGGTATACAAAGGCTTTGGTGTGTCGAGAACAAAGCAGATTCTAACATCCAAACTACTAAGATATTATTGGGTTGTCCGGAAAGTGCGTACCGATTTTTAAAAGAAAAAAAAAAGGTCAATGAATACTTGCTATTACATTTTTAATCAACCAAATATAAACCATTTTGTTGCACAATGCATCTCCATCTTTCCTTTAACTTGAAAATACCCTCTTCTCACAACTGAGGTGGTTTCATGGCAAAGAATTCATCAAGGTATCTTTTTACGTCATCCAAGGAATTGAAATTTTTACCATTAAACTATTCTGCAGAGACCTGAATAAGTGGAAATCCGAAGGAGCAATATCTGGTGAATATGGAGGGTGGGGTAACACATCCCAGCCGAGCTGCAGCAATTTTTGTCTGGTTCCCAAAGCATCAAGTGCCGAAAATGAACTTTCTTATCTTCCATTTTAAAGGGTTACATAATTAACACAGGTTATAGAAACATAAATCTTCTTCCACAAAAAGATAGCTTAAACTGTGTTCTAAATGGAGGTGTAGTCAAATCCTATTTTATGGACTCAACCATGTTCTAAAATAAGTCGAAAGGTAAGCTACTATAAATCGGCACGAACTTTCCGGACAACCCAATACATGTGTAAAAACATATTGGTACTGTGTGCCTCCGCCTACACCAACACACATGAGGTATAGGGCCTATAAGAAAGATGGCTCATTTAGAACACCGGTCGTGGGTTTTGGGACAGCCAAGGAGAAGCATATGAGTATGTTACAGAATCCCCTCTACAGAGAAAAGAAAAATAATTCACAACCGCTTTGAATTTTGTCAGGACCCTAGCAGAGTGTATAAGGGTTCAGTTACACCCTCTACAGCGACAATTTGGGACATCCTTATTGGGTGACTCTGAAATTTGCTCGATAGAGGGCTGCCTTAAAATTAGACAACAATGATGAGCTCATGGTGGAAGAACCTCGATCCAATAGCTTGATCTGCTAACAGAAGCAGCCATATCTTCCTCAAATCACATCTCACTAAAGCATGAATCTAGTTGCTAGGCCTGTTACAAATAGTAATCAAATTTTTCTTAAACCTCACCTCACTACCTTTAAAAGACAATCGGATATTATATCACATCACAACATACCACCCACAGCACGACCCCGGCGGAATTTGTACTCGGGACGTAGCGACGGACGAAATACCGCTAAACACTTTGCCCGGTGTGCTAACGATTCAGCCAGCTCGCCGCCATAATCTTTTCTATTATAGGTAGAATGCTTGAAATTTGGTGGGATCGGGAAAGTCGATGACATGAACCCAAGTACTTGACTGGTACTTAATTTGGATCTTTTCGGTTTGAACGGCAGTTTTTAGCATAATTTCTAGGTAACTAAAAAATTTTAAACTTCGTATACTGGTAGAATGTGTTTATAAAACATCTTTTTCTCTTGGCTTTATTGAGAAAATTGTATTGTTTGTTTCTTCAATTTCTGCAATTTCAACCAATCACTGATGTCTATTGAGGTAAAAAAAAAAACATTCTGTGCCGTATGAATATGTCCCTCGTTTAAGAAACAGATTGGGTTTATTTACATTTGTGAAGAAAAAAAGATACCCTTCCCTTAACCCTAACCCTAAAACAGATTGAAATGCAATAGATCGATTCTAGGGTCATAATTATGGGTGGCAATTTCATATGACACCGCTAGAAAAAAACTACCGTTCAAACCGAAAAGATCCCTTAATTTATCAACCCCGAAAGGATGAAAGCCTAAGTCGACTCCGGCGGAATTTGAATTCAGAACGTAGCGATGTGTGAAATATCGCTAAGCATTTCGTCCAGTGAGCTAACGATTCTGCCAGCGCGTTGCCTTTGTAATAAATAATAATAATAACAACAACACAGTCTTACAAAGGTTAGTTGGCGATTATATATGTGCATCGTGTTTACATTCATCGCTCCTCTCAAACATAAATCCAATTATTGTTTGTGACTCCACATACAATTATTTCACAATATATACGAGAGTGGGAGTGAAGAAACGAGCGAGCGAGCGAGTACCAATGATGGTGGAGTGGAAGAAGGTGACGTATGAAATATTAGATGCTGTCGTTAACAGTAATCCTATGCCATAGAATAATCTTAGTGGTTATAATCCAGAGAGACAAGTGACGAACGAATGGGAGAAAGAGAGAGAGAGGGGGGGAGGACATTAGTCACGAAGGGGTTGTAGGCGTTGCTGATGTGTGTGTGTCTGTAACGAGAGAATGTGAGGGGTGAAAATATACGGACACAGGGGTGTAAGCGTGTGTGCCGACGCTTATATACACATACACACGTATACTTTGTGTGTGTGTTTCGCTCAGGCAAAGCGACATCGATGCCAGAGACAGCTAATGAACTTTTATTACACAATTTCCTCTTGTTATACACACACACACACACACACACACACACACACACACACACACACACAGTGACGGAGAAGGAATAAGTGAAAGACTAGGACAAATGAGCAGAGAAGAAAGTTGTAGGTGTATGTGAATATACATACATATAAATAATTATACACACACACAAACACACTGTGGTTGAAGTTGAAAGTTGTAGGTGTATGTGAATATACATACATATAAATAATTATACACACACACACATACAAACACACAGTGTGGTTGAAGTTGACATATAGACATAATAGGGTGTAGGCGTTTATATAGAAACGTCATTTTTTTTCTTCTTCATATCATCGGAATTCATATATATATATATATATCTTCACATGTTATCATCGGGAACATATGACGTGCATTTTTGCATATAAATATGTCTGTGTGTCAGTCTGTTTCTCCCATATATATATATATATAGATATCTAGTCTTATATATAATATATTATATCCGGTCCCACTCACAAGTAATATCTATATATATATATATATATATAATTATAATATATATATATATATATATCCGTTCCCACTCCAAAGTAATATCATATATTATAGATATATATCCGTTCCCACTCAAGTAATATCTATATATATATATATATATATATATATATAATCCGTTCCCATCACAAGTAATATCTATCTATATATATATATATATATATCCGTTACTCACAAGTCTATCTATATATATATATATATATATATATATATATATATATATATATCCGTTCCCACTCACAAGTAATATCTATCTATCCATCTATTATATATATATATATATCCGTTCCCACTCACAAGTAATATCTATCTATCCATATATATATTATATGATATATACGTTCCCACTCACAAGTAATATATATATATATGTTTTGCTTGTGATTATATTTTTTTTTCTCCCACTCACAATGTATATTTGCAATTCATATAAGTACACCCACTTGCACAAGCATGCGAGTGAGTGTGTATATGTGTGTGTGTGTATTTTAATACTCTTCGTCCTACACACGCGAACGGTTTATTTACATTTTCTTTTTGCTTTTTAGATTTCTTGCATAACTCCTTTACCATTCTTTGCGTGGTCGTTGTTTAACTCCAGGACAATTCCCATCAAGCAGACTCATGACCAAAGACAATAGATTCGAACCCATGACCAGCATATTCCTTTTTTTTGTCTTTCTTTCTTTCCTCGGTGTTTGTTTCGTAAAGAGAATAATGTACTCTGTACTTCTTATTCTTTATGGTTTGAGGAAGATTTAGCTGCTACTTCATATTTGGGCATCATATGCGATCTTTTTGTTTATATTTCCAAACACAGGATGGTCTATTTTATCTTCTAATATTTTATTTGTTTGTCATTTGACTGTGGCCATGCTGGGGCACCGTCTTGAAGAATTTTAATCGAAAGAATCGAACCCCATTAGTATCTGTTTTAAAGCCTGACATTTATTCTATCCGTCTCTTCTGCCGAACCACTAAGTTACGGAAACGTAAACACACCAACACCGGTTGTCAAGTGGTAGTGACGGACAAACATACACACATTAGACTTCGCTGGCGAAGGCTGGAAGCCCGTCGCATATATATATATATACGCGTGTGTGTGTGCGTACATGTCCCCCACAACCGCTAGACAACCGGTGCTGGTTTGTTTATGGCTGGAATGGCTTTGATCATAGATACGTCTGCATCAATCTCCTAGATGAGCTGCGGTTAAACGATAACTGTAACATTTTCAAATCGATCTCAGTCCTTAGTTTTTTTTTAAGCCTTGTACTTACTTATTCTATCGGTTTTTTGCCAAACCGCTAAGTTACGGGGATGTAAATACACCAGCACCGGTTATCAAGCAGTGGTGGGATGCGCGCGTACGCACACATACACACACACACGTACATATATACTTTCCGTCTACCAAATTCACTCACAAAGTTTAGGTCGGACCGGACTCATAGTAGAAGACATTTTGTCCAAGGTGCCGCGCTGTGAGATTGAACTCAAAATCCCATACTTACAACGCGAGTTTCTTAAACCAGAGCTGCCATGCCTCCACCTACAAAAATCAACAGAAAAAAAAATCATAATCCTCATTTGAGCCAAAACAAATTATGCCAATTGTGTGTGTGTGTTGTGTGTGTGTGTGTGAGTGAGAGAGAGAGAGAGAGAGAGAGAGAGAGACTCGGTGTGCGCACGTGAAGTTGATTCCAGTATATTTAAGCTCTGATTTAACGACAGTTAAATTCGTCACCTCGTTTAACACCCCCCCCCCCTATCTCTTCAGCCATCCTAAAAATCTGTTCCTTAGTGGAATCCACTCTATTGTAATCACAGAAACTAGGTTTATCAATGTAACAAACCAAAACAAAAAGAAAAATGGTGGTGGGGGGAAAAAAGGCTCATCACGTGTCATTTCCTCCTACTTCAATAAACTATAAACGGTAGTTTCTACCTCCTCCTCCTCCTTCACCAGTTTTACTGCTCTTGTCTTCTTTGACTGAAAGTCATGAAAGAAAGGAAAGGAAAGTAGAGGAAAAGAAATGTTATTGAGCTATGGTAGACAGTATATAAAAGCCTCCTGAAGGAATCCTACCCATACCGTTGCGAGTTCACGGGTCGTGGACTTGTTTTATTGTGACGAAGGGCGGCTCATCATCATGATGGTGGTGGAGCAAGGTGGTAAATATCACGGATCTTTTCGGTTTGAACGGTAGTTTTTTTCTAGCGGTGTCATATGAAATTGTCACCCTTAATTATGACCCTAGTATCGATCTATTGCATTTCAATCTGTTTTAGGGTTAGGGTTAGTTAGGGATGGGGGGAAGGGTATCTTTTTTTTTTCACAAATGTAAATAAACCCAATCTGTTTCTTAAACGAGGGACATATTCATATGGCACAGAATGTTTTTTTTTTACCTCAATAGACGTCACTGATTGGTTGAAATTGAAGGGAAAAAAAACAACAAATATCTTACAAACTATAGAATTTTCTCAATAAAGCCAAGAGAAAAAGATGTTTTATAAACACGTTCTACCAGTATACGAAGTTTAAATTTTTTTAGTTTCCTAGAAATTATGTTAAAAACTGCCGTTCAAACCGAAATGATCCAGCTGTATCATTAAATTCAAATGAAGACATATTAATATTTCCATAAAATATCTTTATTCAGGTCTGTGTGAATGTGTGTGTGTGTGTGTTTTGTATATCTTTGTGTCAGTGTATTTGTGTGTGTGTGCGTGTATGTGTTTGGGTATGTGTTAGTCTATCCGTTGCCAGTAATAAGTGTGAGCTTCTGAGTATGTTTCTGTGTGTGCGCGCGCGCGCTGTTAATTCTATATTTCGCTGTGTGGCATTGTCTGTGTGTTTGAAAATGTGTGTGTATTTGTATCTAATTGTATGTGTGTGCGTGTATCTGTATATCATTGTGTGTGTGCGTGTGTATCTATATCATTGTGTGTGCGTGTGTATCTGTATATCATTGTGTGTGTGTGTGTATCTGTATATCATTGTGTGTGTGGTGTGTGTGTGTGTGTATGTGTGTATCTGTATATCATTGTGTGTGTGTATCTGTATATCATGTGTGTGTGTATCTGTATATCATTGTGTGTGTGTATCTGTATATCATTGTGTGTGTGTGCGTGTGTATCTGTATATCATTGTGTGTGTGTATATGTATATCATTGTGTGTGTATCTGTATATCATTGTGTGCGTGTATATCTGTATATCATTGTGTGTGTGTGTGTATCTGTATATCATTTGTGTGTGTGTGTGTATCTGTATATCATTTGTGTTGTGTATCTGTATATCATTGTGTGTGTGTATATGTGTGCGTATTTGTATATCATTGTGTGTGTGTGTGTATGTGTGCGTATTTGTATATCATTGTGTGTGTGTTAGTTATGTATCGTTGTCTGTCTGTTATATTATGAGCGTGTGCGTATGCTACTCTGTGTGTGTGTGTGTGTGTGTTTACACATACGCTATTGTGAGACTGGCTATTGCGTATGTGTGCGTGTGCAGATGTATAAATGATTTATTTATTTATTTATTGGCATGGATTTTTCTTTTCATCACAAACGAGATAGGAAAGGCAGCAAAAAAGATTTTGTGATGTTGATGCCTTTCTCAGTAAATCAATACACCAGAAATATTTGTGCTCAAAACGGAAATAGTTTTTTTTTGGGGGGGGGGGGGTTCTCATTTTTGTTTCAGTCGTTGGACTGCGGCTAAGCTGGGGCACCGCTTTCAAAGGTTTTAGTCGAACAAATTTACCCCCCCCCCCCACTAATTTTTTTTTTTTTTTAGTGTCGGTTTAACTATCGGTTTCTTTTCATCGGACTGCTGCGTTACGGGAGCGCAAACAAACCGACACCGGTTGTCAAGAATAATGATCCACACATACTCACACACACACACACACACACACACACTTCCGCAGTTTCCCGTCTAGTAATTTATTCACGAGGCAATTGGTCAATCTGGAACTCCATTAGAAGACACTTGCACAAGGTACCTATTTCTTTACTACCCACAAGGGGCTAAACACAGAGGGGACAAATGGATTAAGTCGATTATAACGACCCCAGTGCGTAACTGGTACTTATTTAATCGACCCCGAAAGGATGAAAGGCAAAGTCAACCTCGGCAGAATTTGAACTTGGAACGTAGCGACAAACAAAATACCGCTAAGCATTTCGCCCGACGTGCTAACGCTTATGCCAGCTCACCGCCTAAGGTACGCGTAGAGGAACTGAAACCGAAACTATGTGTCTAAAAAGTGAGCTTCGTAAACAACACATGTTTACCGGTTTCTTTTTTTTTTTTTTTTTTTTTTTTTTTTTTACTTCAAGATCACACACAATCGGACATGGGAAAGCGTTAAACATAAAAGTCGAATCGCCTTCTTAGCAAGCACCGTAGAATCTTTCATGAAAAAAAAAAAAATGAAAATGGAAATGCTATATCACATTGGATAATGACCTCTTTCGTCTATGTAAAATCGATGAGATTCACAGCTTGAATGCCTTTGATCATGCGTTTCCTCAATCGGGGCTCGCCTCAGGCCTGGGCTTAACAATTTCAGGATATATATATATATATATATATATATATATATATATATATTATATATATATATATATTTATTTATTTATATATACACACACACGCCCACACACTCACGTGTATGCGCCTGTATTTATAACAGAGTGTGAATTTGTGAACGCAAGCACGTATATAGCATCTCTATTCAGTAATTGACTTATCACTCTCTCTATATATATATGTGACTTGTGAGTGTACCGTGTACTTTTAAGCTGACGAAAAGAGCGTGTGGGTGAGAGAATAGTGTGAACGACCATATGATTTCGTTCTGATGTGTTTAATATCTGCTTTCTTTAAGTGGATATTGTCATGCTTAAGGGAAAAATCTGATCTTTGTTAGCGGACACACTAACAGCAGCAGACATGTTTTGATTCTTGTTGGATTTCGTTAGCGAATTGTAGACAGTGCAAACCCGCTTGATCAATAAACCGAAATTTTAACATGTGCGCGCTACAATAACCAACTGGTATGGGGTAAGATTTTTGGATCTTTTCGGTTTGACCGGCAGTTTTTTCTAGCAGTGTCATGAAATTGTCACCCATAATTATGACCCTAGTATCGATCTATTGCATTTCAATCTGTTTTAGGGTTAGGGTTAGTTAGGGTTAGTGGTGGGTGGAAGGGTATCCTTTTTTCTTCACAAATGTAAATAAACCCAATCTGTTTCTTAAACGAGGTACATATTCATACGGCACAGAATGTTTTTTTACCTCAATAGACGTCACTGATTGGTTGAAATTGCAGAAATTGAAGAAAAAAAAACAACAAATATCTTACAAACTATAGAATTTTCTCAATAAAGCCAAGAGAAAAATTGTTTTATAAACACATTCTACTAGTATACGAAGTTTAAAATTTTTTAGTTACCTAGAAATTATGTTAAAACTGCCGTTCAAACCGAAAAGATCCCCACACAAAACAATAATGTATCACTTTTTTCTTAACATGGTAGGTGATTAGAGAAAGGTTTCACATTATTCCAAAAAAGAATCCCTTCGGTCATGAATGACCGTGGGATTGCACCTAGAAAGTTTTCCCCCAAGGCACAAGTCTGGGCAAGGTTGTTTATGGAAGACCAACAGTCGCCCATGCGTGCCAGCCCCCTTCTCCAATACCACCGATGTTACCTTAAAGTGTCTTGCTCAAGAACACAACACACCTCAGTCCGGAAATCAAACTCACTTCCTCATGACTGTGGGCCCGACGCTCTGACCACCTTCAATTCCAACACACCTCGGTCCGGGAATGCGGGAAAGGCGGCGAGCTGGCAGAAACGTTAGCACGCCGGGCGAAATGCTTAGCGGTATTTCGTCTGCGTTACGTTGTGAGTTCAAATTCCGCCGAGGTCGACTTTGCCTTTCATCCTTTCGGGGTCGATAAATTAAGTACCAGTTACGCACTGGGGTCGATGTAATCGACTTAATACCTATGTCTGTCCTTGTTTGTCCCCTCTGTGTTTAGTCCCTTGTGGGTAATAAAGAAATAGGTCCGGGAATCAAACTCACTTCCTCATGACTGTGGGCTCGACGTTCTAACCACCGAGCCTCGCGCCTTCAAGTTATATTTGTGTATAATATATGTATAAACATTGCTCCGAAATTTTGTTATAACTCCTTTCTTCTACTAGCTCCGCCACCGCCACCAATGTAGTTTATCTATCTCTGTATTACACGTTGGGCTGTGTCAAATGCTTCGCAGTGAAATCCAAGCTGGCGGCTGGCTCTACGACTGAAGAAAGTTTGTGTTAAGCAGGAAGACACAGTAGGACAAACAAACAAACAGGTGTTCCTTCTCATGGCTGTGTTTGCTGGTGTCTCGTGTTCTCTGTTATTTTATGGTTATATAAATAAGCCAGCTGATGACGTCATTGATAGGCAGGCAGGTAGATAATAAAATGATGGATAGTTTGACTGACAGGCGACCAGCTAGCAAGGTATGCACACACACACACACACACACACACACACACACACACACGCAATCACGCACACACTCCCATACATGCTTGTTATTCATGTGGAGAGATTAACTTACATAGGTTAAGTGAATATATTACTGATAATCTTTACGTATATGTTGCATATATGCGTGTATGCGCGCCTTAGTGTAAAACATCTTACAACTGGCTTCTTAGCATTCATACATACAAATGTTTCTTTTCCTTATTTATTTATTTTTCGTTTGTAAATAGAATTCTTACATACACTACTACCACCACACACACACACACACACACACACAGAGCAATGGGATCTTTTCGGTTTGAACGGCAGTTTTTAACATAATTTCTAGGTAACTAAAAAATGTTAAACTTCGTATACTAGTAGAATGTGTTTATAAAACATCTTTTTCTCTTGGCTTTATTGAGAAAATTCTATAGTTTGTAAGATATTTGTTGTTGTTTTTTCTTTTCTTCAATTTCTGCAATTTCAGCCAATCACTGACGTCTATGGAGGTAAAAAAAAAAAACATTGTGCCGTATGAATATGTCCCTCGTTTAAGAAACAGATTGGATTTATTTACATTTGTGAAGAAAAAAAATACCCTTCCCCCCACCCCTAACCCTTAAACAGATTAAAATGCAATATATCGATACTAGGGTCATAATTATGGGTGACAATTTCATATGACACCGCTAGAAAAAACTGCCGGTCAAACCGAAAAGATCCATGCCTTTGTTCGTATATATACACCTCCTCAACTTACGATCTATGCGACTTACGACCATAAAAATTAATTAATTATAAATCGATTTTCGGACGTTGGGCAGCTGCGCGTACGATAACTATGGCAGCATCTTGGCAACGCATGCTTCCCTCGGGCCCAGACATCCACTGCCTGCTACTGTCTTTCATTCAGTCACTTTCAAACATTAGTTGCATTTGAATGAAAATAGTGTTGAAAAATATATATCCGACTTACGACCAGATCGACTTATGACCTGTCAGCCGAATCGGAACTCGGTCGTAAGTCGAGGAGAAGGTGTATAAACGCGAACTTATGTACTTATGCATACGTACATACATTAATATATATCCTTTAAAGCACACATACACACTCGCACGCACATGTAACTCATACACTAACACATATCCACTAGCATACACACAAGGATGTTATACAGAATCTTCCCTGATTCAACCTGGTGACTTGAAGGGCCATATTGGTTTATGATTACATCCAAAGTCTAGGACAGGGATTCTCAACCATTTTTTTTTTTTTATCCATGGACCCCTTTGATTAATATTTTATTCTGGTGGACCCCTATAGCCATTCAATGTTTAAAAACTAGTTTTACAGAAACTTCTTTCAAAATTCCTTTTTCTCTTTTTTGCTCATTAATTCGTCTAGGTTGAACTATGTAAAATGTTAGAGGAAAAATACCTAGCTGTTTCTTGCAATACTTACCAATACATATATCTAAAGCAAAATCTTTTGATGGGCTCTTAAAATACTATTGTGGAGACCCTATCTACTATTTTGTTGTGTGGACGCCCCCCCCCCCCCAAATCTTATATGGAACCTCAGGGGTCTAGGAGAACAAACGGAAACTTCTCAAAAACTGTTGACAGTTTGTGATTGGTGGATGATATCTGTCAAAGTTTGCTACGTCCAGGAGTCTTGGAGTTCATGCCACTGGACCAATGTATTTCTTCCACTGTTAAAGATAGTGAAAATGGCTCAACTCCATAAACAGGTCTTCCTCCAAGCCATGGATCTCGTATTGGTCGTTTGTCGATCCACAGACGTTGGCTCTCGTGGTCAATCAGAGATTACTGTCGACCACAACAATAAACATATGCACGCAGATACACAAATGTAAAGACATGAATTTCGATGGGTCTGTGTATTCAATTCTTTAGAAACATACGCATTAATTTACATATATCCACATATGCATACAACACTGTGCTTGTGTTTGGTTTATAACCCTGCTTTTAAGTATATGAGTAAATATATAATTGTATATTTATGTTGTGTATGTATATATGCATATGTGTTAATGTATGTATATATATATATATGTGTGTGTATGTACATGCTCAGAAATACTTAAGCTACAGGTGTGTAACAATGTGGATATTCACACACGTGTATTCCACGTATGTACGAAATATACAATTTACAAGTAGGCAGAGAAGAGAGAAAGAGCAAGAGTGAGAGAGACAGACAGACGGACGGACGGACGGACAGGCTGATAAATAAACAGATAGACCGACACATAGCTTAAATTCTGTACATGTGTGTGTGTGTGTGTGTGTGTGTGTGTGTGTGTAACAAAGTTCCTTTTCATGTCTTTCTGAAGATATTCATATAATTATTTCTGCTTTGTGATTTAGTGTTCAATTTTCGATTTTTCTTTTCTTTCTTTGATCTTTAATGTAATCATTTTTTCCTGTTTCTCATCTTTTTTTTTTTTTTTTGTCGTTTTCAAACTTTAGATGTTACAAATATGTGAATGTGTGAGTGGGGGGGGAGGGAGAGTATTCGTGTTTCTGTATGTGGGCGTTAGTGTTTGTAACGTATGTGCCTCTTAGTGTGTGTGTGTGCAATATCTGAAAGTGGGTGTTAGTATTTCTCGATGTGTGTGTGTGTGTGTGTGTAGATATTAGTAGTGGACATAAACCGTCACCTTGTTTAACACCTCTTCCAGGCTATTCATTGTCTTTGGCGAATTACACACTTTCATAGTTTTTTTTTTTTTTTTTTTTTTTTTTTTGTTAGAGTATTTCTTTTGCAATAATTTAATCTAGAAGGGTAGGGGCTGTATCCTTGGGTTTCACTGACCCTTCGAAAACAAGCCTCGAGTCTCTGCTTCATGTCTTCCCTCCCTATCATCCTAGAAAGACCCGAAAACGGCCGTTGATTTATTTCCATGCCTTTTAACTAACTCATTAAAGAAAATAAATTTACCAAATCCTCTTCGGGTGACAGGGAATGAAAAGTGAAGTGCTGCGTGTGTAGCTAAATATTATTGTCCGGTATTAGTAATAAATAATAGTGATGATGATGATGATGATGATAGTAATAATAATAATCCTTTCTACTATTAGTACAAGGCCTGAAATTTTTGGTAGGAGGAATAATCGATTACATCGACCCCGAAAGGATGAAAAGCAAAGTTGACCTCGGCGGAATTTGAACTCAGAACGTATCGACGGGCGAAATACCGTTACGCATTTTGTCCTGCGTGCTAACGTTTCTGCCATCTCGCAGCCTTAATTATTATTATTATTATTTCAAATTTTTGCCAAAAAGGCAGCTTGGGGGATGAGGTGGGGATGAGTCGACTACATCGACCCCAGTGTTCATTTGGTACTTATTTTATCAACCCTGAAAGGATGAAAGACAAAGTCGACCTCGTCGGAATTTGAACTCAGAACGTAAAGACGGGCGAAATACTGCTAAGCATTTCGCCTGGCATGTTAACGATTCTGCCAGCTCGCCGCCTTACAAGTCTCTAATGGGGGGGGGGATGAATGAAAATTTATGCCTTTCGCTGTGAAATTTTGAACAGATGTAAAAACATCTTATTCTCTCCATACACAAAGAAATAAAAGAGATTGATTTGATATACTTCATGTTATATTGACCACTCACCATTGTATGTGTATTTCTCATGCTTCTATCTACAAAAACAATTGGTTCAGAGACATCTAGAAGAAACGTCAGTTAACCGTATGGTCGTTTAAATATTATTGTTCAGTATTCGTGATAAATGATAATGGATGGAAGCACTCCGTCGGTTACGACGATGAAGGTTCCGGTTGATCCGAATCAACGGAACAGCCTGCTCGTGAAATTAACGTGTAAGTGGCTGAGCACTCCACAGACACGTGTACCCTTAACGTAGTTCTCGGGGATATTCAGCGTGACACAGAGAGTGACAAGGCCGGCCCCTTGAAATACAGGTACAGCAGAAACAAGAAGTAAGAGTGAGAGAAAGTTGTGGTGAAAGAGTACAGCAGGGATCACTACCATCCCCTGCCGGAGCCTCGTGGAGCTTTTAGGTGTTTTCGCTCAATAAACACTCCCAACGCCCGGTCTGGGAATCGAAACCGCGATCCTATGACCTAACCACTGGGCCATTGCAATCTTTTGTACTAAAGGCACAAGGACTAAAATTTGCGTGGAGGGAACTTGTCTATTACATCGACCCCATTGTTTCTTAAACTCCTTCCATCAGCCGTTAAAACCACAAGGTAACTTCTGTATAGACGTTAACCCTTTACTCGTCCAAAATATTTTTCATAAGTTTGTTCTCAATGCCCATGCTTGTTTTTAGATTTAGTTAACCCTTTGATATGCTCCGAGTGATATAAAGTTACTTTAATAGTTTGAAAAAAAAAGTCAGGAATGTGTATCATACATAATGCATAGACACTAGGGAAACATGTTTTGCGTGTTACGTGTGATACACAGAACAAGTCACATGTGATACAAACCTCATTGTCACAAAAGGGCACTTTGGATAATGTGACTCTAGATCAGTGGTTCTCAATGGGGTTCATATGACCCCCTTTGGGGTCTATATAAAATTTTGTTGCTAATTGGTTGTACTTCTGCAATACTTATATTTTAGGCGTGGCTGTGTGGTAAGGAACATGCTTCCCAACCACATGGTTCCGGGTTCAGTCTTACTGCGTAGCACCTTGGGCAAGTATCTTTTTTTTAGTATAACATTGACCCGGCCAAAGTCTTGTGAGTGGATTTGGTAGACCTAAACTGAAAGAAGCCTGTTATTTGTGTGTGTGTGTGTGCAAGCGCGCGCACCCCACCCGTGCTTGCAACCGGTGTTGGTATGTTTATGTTCCTGTAACTTAGCAGTTCGCGAAAAGCGATTGATAGAATAAGTACTAGGCTTCACAAGAAACAAAATATTAAGTACTGGCGTTGATTCATTCAACTAAGTTCTTCACGGCAGTGGCCCAGCACGGTCGCAGTCTAATGACTGAAACAGGTAAAAGATAAAATATACCATTCCTACTGATATTTAATTTTATTTTAAAACATCAAATGGTTATGAGGTGGGGGGGCAGTACTCTCTTTACTCTTTTACTCTTTTACTTGTTTCAGTCATTTGACTGCGGCCATGCTGGAGCACCGCCTTTAATCGAGCAACTCGACCCCGGGACTTATTCTTTCGTAAGCCCAGTACTTATTCTATCGGTCTCTTTCGCCGAACCGCTAAGTAACGGGGACATAAACACACCAGCATCGGTTGTCAAGCAATGCTAGGGGGACAAACACAGACACACAAACACACCCACGCATATATATATATATATACATATATACGACAGGCTTCTTTCAGTTTCCGTCTACCAAATCCACTCACAAGGCTTTGGTCGGCCCGAGGCTATAGTAGAAGACACTTGCCCAAGGTGCCACGCAGTGGAACTGAACCCGGAACCATGTGGCTGGTAGACAAGCTACTTACCACACAGCCACAAGAATCAAAGAGGTCCCTAGACAAGAATGATTGAGAAGCACTGTTCTAGATAAACATTGTTAATAAAAATAAGAGATCTTATAATGGACCAGTGTTGGAATACCTTTTAATTAGAACTGATCTGAAGTTCAACAACAACGACAACAATATTGATTTCAAGTTTTCGCACACAATACCAGTAATTTCCGGGGGGGAGTTGAATCGATTACATCGACGACCCCAGTACTCGACTGTTTCTTTAGTTTATCGACCTCGAAAGGATGAAAGGCAAAGTCAACCTCTGCGGAATTTGAACTCAAAACACGAAGACGGATGAAAATGCCGCTAACAGCAACAAACAACAACATTATCCACTTATAAGGGTCGGACTGATGACTTAATCAGTTATAAGCCTGGCCCTTAATCAGTTATCAGCCTGGCCCTTATACATTGGATAACGGGATATAATTCTACAATGTCTTATGTCATATCTGATTGACAAACAGACAGGCAGACGAGTGGTGAATGGGCTACGCAGTGGTTCTCTAACAGCATCCATATAGTTCCTGAGGGTCCATATAAGCTTTTGGGGAGTCCACGCAACAAAATAGTGAATTGGGGACCCATAATAGTATTTCAAAGGTCCTGAAAAAACTTTGCTTTAGATGTATGTATTGGTATGTATTGCAAGAAACAGCTGGGTTTCTTTCACTAACATAGTTCAATCTACACAAGTGAAAGGATGAGAAACAAAATAGGGAGTTTGGAAGAAGTTTCTATAAAACTAGTTTTTCAACATTTAATGGCAATGGGGACCCACCAGAATAAAATAATAATCAAAGGGGTCCATAGATAAAAAAAATGGCCGAGAACCACTGGGCTACAGTATTCCAATAACATTAACAGTGGTGAAAGGACTTATTCAAAACCACGTTTGTGTTTATGAAGATGCTACTGGTAATGATAACAATGATGGTTTGTATTGTTGTTGAGCGAACGGTCTTCGTCCCAGAGCTCGCAAGATGGGAGAAGTCCGAAACGTTGGTCCTTTGCTATTCGTAAGACCCGCAGAAGAGAAAGCAGGTCAACCCCCGACACCGAGAGCATCGACGGATGGATGAATGCGCATCCAGGCTCAGCGGTTGCGTAGGAAGTCGGGGACAAGAAACAGGAAGGAGTGAGAGAAAGTTGGGGCGAAAGAGTACAACAATGATGGTTTGTATTGGTGGTGGCGGCGGTGGTGGTGTTTGGGCGAGGGTAAGTAGGATGTCTAACTTCGCTATCCTGACTCACAAACTTTTTTTTTTTTTGATTTTGGTTTTTTCTTGTTTTATAGTTACTGTGGTACTGTTTACATTGGGGTATTACAACGATAATAAAAATCACATTAATTGACGGAATCAGTTGAGGTGTATGGATTTATTTCAAAACTCATCTGACACCCCAACCCCACCCAGAAAGGGTGGGATGCGGAGGGCTTAAGTGACGTAATTGCTGAGGAAAGAACTTAGTTTCATCTTTGGCTTGTTAATAAAATTTTTTTTTTAATATTTTTCTCTCCTCTCAACCTCTCTCTTTCTCTCCACGAATTTGTGATTTATATGAAGAGACGGTGGCGACGGCTAGGCGATGATAGTAGGGACTAGTGATGACGACCCTAGAAGTTAGGGTTATAATAACAGTGGTGGTGATGGTGATGGCGTTGATGACGGTGGTGGTAAGGGTGATGAAGACGTCGGTTGTAGTGAGGGCGATGATAATGGTAGCTGTCTATCATTCGGTGACTTACGTAAAGCTCAAAACGCTAGACTCATTGTTTTACTGGCTTTAGTCATTGGACATGCGACCATGCTGGAGCACTGTCTTCAACAGATTTTAAAATCTTAGTTGAACCACAATTAACTCCAGTGCCTAATTTCAGTTTTGTGCTAAATGTGTGTGTGCCTGTGCATGCATGTGTTGTGTGAGAAGGAAGGGAGACGGCAACAGCAGCAACATATTGAGCGAAATCACCTAAAAGCTCCACGAGGCTCCGGTAGGGGGTGGGTGGCGACCCCTGTTGTACTCTTTCGCCCCCAACTCTCTCTCACTCCTTCTTCCTGTTTCTTGTCCCCCGACTTCCTACGCAACCGTTGAGCCTGGATGCGCAATCATCCATCCGTCGATGCTCTCGGTGTCGGGGGGTTGACCTGCTTTCTCTTCTGCGGGTCTTACGAATATAGCAAAGGACCAACGTTTCGGACTTCTCCGATCTTGCGAGCTCTGGGACGAAGACCGTTCGCTCAACAGCAACAGCAACAACAATCATAGAGCGATGGACAGTAAAATTACTTAATGTAGAGAGTAATGTCTGAGTTTGTGAACGACGATGACGATAATGATAGTGGCGGTGATGGTGGTGCTGCTGCTTGTAATAATGATGTTGCTGATGAGGATTGGAATGATGATAATGATGGAGATAGTGGTGGTGGTGGGGGTGATGATAACGATGACTAGGTGCTACCCCTGCCTGTTAAGTTTGCAGCAGGTTAGATTCCATCATCGGGGTTGGGTGGAGTACAGGAACGTCAGAGAGGGACTCGTGGAATGAACTAATGTTATGCTGCAGTGAACAAGTATTTCACGTGTTGAGGGGGTGTGTTGTGTGCATGGGTATGGGTATGGTGTCTATTGTATGGTGTGTGTTGTACGTGTTTGCGAGTGTGTTGTGTATGTGTGTTGTATGTGAATGTATTGTGTGTGTATGTGAATTATTGTGTGTGTGTGTATGCGAGTGCGTTGTGTGTGTGTGTGTGTGTGTGTGTTGGGTGTGTACGTGCATGTATTGTACTGTTTGTATGTGTGTTTTGTGCGTGCGTGGTATTATGTGTATGCGTAAGGCGGCGAGCTGGCAGAAACGTTAGCCCGCCGGGCGAAATGCGTAGCCGTATTTCGTCTGCCGTTACGTTCTGAGTTCAAATTCCGCCGAGGTCGACTTTGCCTTTCATCCTTTCGGGGTCGATTAAATAAAGTACAAGTTACGCACTGGGGTCAATGTAATCAACTTAATCCGTTTGTCTGTCCTTGTTTGTCCCCTCTGTGTTTAGCCCCTTGTGGGTGGTAAAGGAATGTGTATGTGTATGCGTGTATGTTGATTGTGTATATAAATGTAGTGTGTGCGTGTTTGTGTATATAAATGTATTGTGTGTGTATATTTTGAGTGTATGCGAGTGTGTTGTGGTGCGTGTGTGTGTCTTGTATGTGTATGTGTGTACGCGAGTGTGCATTTGTGCTGCGTGTGTGTTGTGGGTGTGCGTGCGAGTGTATTTGTGTGTGTGCTCGTGTTGCGTGTGTATTGTATGTATGCTGTATGTATGCGTGTGTGTATAGGCGTGTGGTGTGTTTGTATTATATATGTGTATTGTGTATGCGTGTGCGTTTTATGTTGTTTTTGTGTGTTGTGTATGTGCATGTTGTGTGTGAATGTTCTGTGTATCTTAGCGTTGTGTGTCTGCTGTGCGCATGTTTGTGCTTGTGAATGGTATGTATGTGTGTGTGTGTGGTGTATGTGTTGTGTAAAGGCATTTCTGAGATGCTGACTATGAGGCATTGGAATTGTGTCATATCCAACATGTTTCTAACTGTACGAGCATGTGCATGCATGCATGAGGAAGTGTGGGGGGGGGAGATAGTGTGTGTGTGTGTGTGTGTGTGTTCGGAGTGGGGATGGGGAAGGGCATTTGGTATGTTACGAATTATTCAAATTAGCTTTTCATGGTAGTGTTAAGTTTTGTTAATGGTGGTAGTTGCTGTATTGTTTGAAAATAGCAGTAGTAGTGGAATATTATTGTAGTAGTAGTAGTGGTGGTGGTCGAATATTGTGGTAGTAGTAGTGGTGGTGGTCGAATATTGTAGTGGTGGTGGCGGTGGTCGAATACTGTAGTAGTAGTAGTAGTAGTAGTAGTAGTAGTGGTGGTGGTTGAATATTGTTGTAGTAGTAGTAGTGGTGGTGGTGGTTGAATATTGTTGTAGTAGTGGTGGTGGTGGTGGTGGTTGAATATTGTTGTAGTAGTAGTAGTGGTGGTGGTGGTTGAATATTGTTGTAGTAGTGGTGGTGGTGGTTGAATATTGTTGTAGTAGTAGTAGTGGTGGTGGTGGTTGAATATTGTAGTAGTAGTAGTATTAGTAGTAGTAGTAGTAGCAGTAGTAGTAGTGGTGGTGGTGGTTGAATATTGTTGTAGTAGTAGTAGTGGTAGTGGTGGTTGAATATTGTAGTAGCAGTGGTGGTGGTCGAATATTGTGGTAGTAGTAGTGGTGGTGGTCGAATATTGTAGTGGTGGTGGTGGTGGTGGCGGTGGTCGAATACTGTAGTAGTAGTAGTAGTGGTGGTGGTGGTTGAATATTGTAGTAGTATTAGTAGTAGTAGCAGTAGTAGTAGTAGTAGTAGTGGTGGTGGTGGTTGAATATTGTTGTAGTAGTAGTAGTGGTGGTGGTGGTTGAATATTGTTGTAGTAGTAGTAGTGGTAGTGGTGGTTGAATATTGTAGTAGTAGTGGTGGTGGTCGAATATTGTGGTAGTAGTAGTGGTGGTGGTCGAATATTGTAGTGGTGGTGGTGGTGGTTGAATATTGTAGTAGTAGTAGTATTAGTAGTAGTGGTAGTAGCAGTAGTAGTAGTAGTAGTAGTGGTGGTGGTGGTTGAATATTGTAGTAGTAGTAGTATTAGTAGTAGTAGTAGTAGCAGTAGTAGTAGTGGTGGTGGTGGTTGAATATTGTAGTAGTATTAGTAGTAGTAGTAGTAGCAGTAGTAGTAGTAGTAGTAGTGGTGGTGGTGGTTGAATATTGTAGTAGTAGTAGTAGTGGTGGTGGTGGTTGAATATTGTAGTAGTAGTAGTAGTGGTGGTGGTGGTTGAATATTGTAGTAGTAGTAGTAGTGGTGGTGGTGGTTGAATATTGTAGTAGTAGTAGTAGTGGTGGTGGTGGTTGAATATTGTAGTAGTAGTAGTAGTGGTGCTGGTGGTTGAATATTGTAGTAGTAGTAGTAGTAGTGGTGGTGGTGGTGGTTGAATATTGTAGTAGTAGTAGTAGTAGTGGTGGTGGTGGTGGTTGAATATTGTAGTAGTAGTGGTGGTGGTGGTGGTTGAATATTGTAGTAGTAGTAGTAGTAGTAGTGGTGGTGGTGGTTGAATATTGTAGTAGTAGTAGTAGTGGTGGTGGTGGTTGAATATTGTAGTAGTAGTAGTAGTGGTGGTGGTGGTTGAATATTGTAGTAGTAGTGGTAGTGGTGGTTGAATATAGTAGTAGTAGTAGTAGTAGTAGTAGTGGTAGTGGTGGTTGAATATAGTAGTAGTAGTAGTGGTGGTAGTGGTGGTTGAATATAGTAGTAGTAGTAGTGGTGGTAGTGGTGGTTGAATATAGTAGTAGTAGTAGTAGTGGTGGTGGTGGTTGAATATAGTAGTAGTAGTGGTAGTGGTGGTTGAATATAGTAGTAGTAGTAGTAGTAGTGGTAGTGGTGGTTGAATATAGTAGTAGTGGTGGTGGTGGTTGAATATAGTAGTAGTAGTAGTAGTAGTAGTGGTAGTGGTGGTTGAATATAGTAGTAGTGGTAGTGGTAGTGGTGGTTGAATATAGTAGTAGTAGTAGTGGTAGTGGTGGTTGAATATAGTAGTAGTAGTAGTGGTAGTGGTGGTTGAATATAGTAGTAGTAGTAGTAGTAGTGGTGGTGGTGGTGGTTGAATATAGTAGTAGTAGTAGTGGTAGTGGTGGTTGAATATAGTAGTAGTAGTAGTGGTAGTGGTGGTTGAATATAGTAGTAGTAGTAGTGGTAGTGGTGGTTGAATATAGTAGTAGTAGTAGTAGTAGTGGTGGTGGTGGTGGTTGAATATAGTAGTAGTAGTAGTGGTGGTGGTGGTGGTTGAATATAGTAGTAGTAGTAGTGGTGGTGGTGGTTGAATATAGTAGTAGTAGTGGTAGTGGTGGTTGAATATAGTAGTAGTAGTAGTAGTGGTGGTGGTGGTTGAATATAGTAGTAGTAGTAGTGGTAGTGGTGGTTGAATATAGTAGTAGTAGTAGTAGTAGTAGTGGTAGTGGTGTTGAATATAGTAGTAGTGGTGGTGGTGGTTGAATATAGTAGTAGTAGTAGTAGTAGTAGTAGTAGTGGTAGTGGTGGTGAATATAGTAGTAGTAGTGTGGTAGTGGTGGTTGATATAGTAGTAGTGGTGGTTGAATATGTAGTGTAGTAGTGGTAGTGGTGGTTGAATATAGTAGTAGTAGTAGTAGTAGTAGTGGTGGTGGTGGTGGTTGAATATAGTAGTAGTAGTAGTGGTGGTGGTGGTTGAATATAGTAGTAGTAGTAGTAGTGGTGGTGGTGGTTGAATATAGTAGTAGTAGTGGTAGTGGTGGTTGAATATAGTAGTAGTAGTAGTAGTGGTGGTGGTGGTTGAATATAGTAGTAGTAGTGGTAGTGGTGGTTGAATATAGTAGTAGTAGCTTTGCAGTGGTGGTGGTGTGTCGTAATGGATCCTGCAACTAATTAGTTGGCTGGGTGGATCAGCTGTGAAGAGACATCATTTGCTTCTGTGTTTACAACAGTCAAATAGGGCCAAACAATAATAACCACAGCAACAATACAATCTTAGACAGGGGCCGTTATCAAAACGACAATCTCTCTCTCTCTCTCTCTCTCTCTCTCTCTCTCTCTCTCTCTCTCTCTCTCTCTCTCTCTCTCTCTCTCTTTTCTGTGATTTGGCCTCTCATAGGCGATGTTTTCTTAATGCTTTTTAAGTTTAGTTTCGGGAGACGAGAGTAAAATAGTCTTGCACCACCAGTCAACTATAACGACTTCACGTTATCACTCGATCTGCTAAGAAATAGCAACTAGATCTTGCTTATATCACAAAGTACTGTCTTTCGAAAAGGAAGGACTCGTATATATATATATATATATATATATATAGTGTGTGTGGTCCTTGATACACTGTGTAGTAAAAGAGAAACAAATGAATTTTGCTTCAATCATCAACTAAATGTGTTTCTGAGCAATTTTAATATCATTCCAGGGCGTCATTATCGTACAATGTTAGTATCATTCTAGTGTGTCATTACTGCGCAATGTTACAGTGTCATTACGGTGTTATAGTGTCACTACAATGTCCTTATTGTACAATGCTATAGCGTCATTGTCATCATAGTGTTATTACTTTACAGTGTTATATCATTACAGTGTGTCATTACCGTACAGTGTTGTTTACAGTGTTATGGTATCGTATCACTACAGTGTCATTACTGTACATTGTGATATATAATGTAGCGTGTTATATAATGTTATTACTAATGTTATTCCAATGGTTCATTACTGTACAATGTTATAGCGTCATTGTCATCACAGTGTTATTACTTTAGTGTTATATCATTACAGTATGTCATTACCGTACAGTGTTGTTATTGCCATGTATCATTACTACAGTGTTATGGTATCGTATCACTACAGTGTCATTACTGTACATTGTGATATATAATGTAGCGTGTTATATAATGTTATTACTAATGTTATTCCAATGATTCATTACTGTACAGTGTTATAGTGTCAGTGTCATTACTAATGTCTGTAGCGTCATTCCAGTGCAGTATCATTTTTTCATTACCGTACAATGTGTATTTAATGTACAACGGTATATCATTGTACCGTGTTGTGTTATCACGGTGTGTTATTACTGTACAGTGTTATAGTATCATTACCGTACAGTAGTGTTATTGCAGCATTACAGTGTGTTATTATAATACAATGTGTCGGCTTTATTTTGGACTGTGGTCAGTCAGTACATTACAGCTGACACTCTAATGTTATCACATTTAACGGACATGTTTAGTACAAAGAGAAATCAAAAGCGTTTCTAGAAGAACATTTAGCCATCAGCCATATTGACGTCTAAGCTAAATGTTTTGTTAACCATCAGCATCATTGATGGTTAAATATTCATTTAGCCATCAGTTATATTGACAGTTAAGTATTTGTTTAGCCATCAATTAATTGTGCACGGGGGAATAATTTTGTTCTATGTTAGACTCTAGAAGTTCGGCTCTTTTATCACGTTTCAAAAGTATTCTGAGAAATTATATGCTTAAAAAACCGTTTTGCTTCCAAACAACACGACCACCAACCAGAACCACCACTAATAATAACAACGTTACCACTACCATACCATCAGTATCGCTGCTACCGTTACCACCGTCGCTACAATGCTAACACGCCTCCTACCACTACACCATGCTGCCAACACCACTTCTACCATCACCATCATACTACTAGAGCCATACCACTATCATTACCTATTTCTTTATTACCCACAAGGGGCTAAACACAGAGGGGACAAACAAGGACAGACATAGGTATTAAGTCGATTATATCGACCCCAGTGCGTAACTGGTACTTAATTTATCGACCCCGAAAGGATGAAAGGCAAAGTCGACCTCGGCGGACCACCAGTCAGTTCAACCGTTTGTTGTGTCATAAAGGGGTCAAAGACCTGGACAAAGCCAGTTGAGGGAGCGTCTACGTGGTCGCTCGATTTGCAGGAGGTAGCAGGTATGTCACCTCTCAGATTTCACCCTGTTGATTTCACGAATACTATGGATAACAGCCAGAACTAAACGACAGGATGGTTATGGTTGGGATGTCTTTGGTGCTGTCTTCGAGATTAAATCTAGCCTGGGACTAAACCAGAGCAATCATTGTCTAAGGCCCATAATGGAACCGCTTTTGCCCCGACACGTTTCAGAGTAAATAAAATGTTTGTTTGTTTCTTTATTGTTATTCATCACTTGTTTCAGTCATTGGACTGCAGCCGTCCTGGGGCACCACCATGTAGGGCCTTTTAGTCGAAAAAAGCGTCCCTAGTACTTTTTCTTTTATAATGCTGGTACTTATTATATAAGGTCCTTTTTCCGAACCGCTAAGTTACACGTAAAGAAGCCAACATCGGTCGTCATACAGTGAAGGAAGGGACAAATATATGCACATATACACACAAGTACACATATACGACCAGCTTCCACACAGTTTCCGTCTACCAAATTCACTTACGAGGTATTGGTCGGTAGCTAAACTAACCTCCTAGCTTATTATCTCTTTGTTCTTTATGAAACCTCTTTATTAAACTAGAATTTCTGTTTGTATTTTTCACATTTTTAAGACGATAATTTTATTTTTGCGACACATTTAAAAGTACTTTGGTGTTCCTATGTTTTTTAGGAACCACTGCTCCATGTAGTCGTCTGATCTGCTAGAAATAAGAGCTAACTCTCTGTAAAATTATATTCTGTTGTAGGCATCTATTCAATCAAAGCTGACCTTGAAGCTACAAGTCTTTTGAGAGATTTTTGCGGCTGTTTTCTTTTCTTTTTTTCATTGTTTCTTTTCTTTTTTTTTCTTTCTAGTTTTCTACTTATTCTTCGCAGTAAACTGAACTTACTGACACTTAACAATCTTCCCCGGATTTACATAACAATAGCGTCTATCTCTACTATTCCAGCTACCATCACTACCACCACCACCACCACCTAACACAACGCGAACAAGAGCTGCTATCTCAGTCATTATACATCTACTACTGCCACTAACAATAACTACAGCAGCAATAGCCACTATCATCGACATAGCTACAACTAACACACTCACAATAGCACGAACAACAATATCCACGATCTATTTCTTTACTACCCACAAGGGGCTAAACACAAAGGGGACAAACAAGGACAGACAAACGGATTAAGTGCGTAACCGGTACTTAATTTATCGACCCCGAAAGGATGAAAGACAAAGTCGACCTCGGCTATTGTGAGTGGCTGTGGCACAGGCTGAGCTAGTAGTGGTCGTAGGTGGGTGGCTATTGTTACTGGTTGGTGTTGTTTGTGTTAGTTGTAGCTATGTCGATGATAGTGGCTATTGCTGCTGTAGTTATTAGCCACTATCATCGACATAGCTACAACTAACACAAACAACACCAACCAGTAACAATAACCACCCACCTACGACCACTAACTAGCTCAGCCTGTGCCACAGCCACTCACAATAGCACGAACAACAATATCCACGATCGTTGCTATTTCAACCACCAACACCACTAACAACAACAACAACAACTACAACAATACAGTGACAAGGACAGTGTCTTTAACCCCCCCTCATCCCCGGTTCATACTCTGTTTAACGCTAACTATTTTAAACCGTCAGCTGATTACACTTATCTGACCTCGCCACAGCAACGAAACTTACTATCTTTACAGTGTCATGTCATATCACTCAGCTGAACCTCTTACTCCCAATCAAGTAGGCCAGTCAGTCAGTCAGTCGTACATATGAGACGATCACTGGCCTCAGCAGGAACTTTCTTAAACTGGCTCTTTTCTTCTTCTTCCACGCTTTTTTTGTGTCTAAATAAGGCAGGGAGCGAGGCTTGTTTTGTGTGAGAGTGAAAGTGTGTGGTGTATGATAGATAGATAAATTCTTTTTTTTTTTTCTTTTTACTTGTTTCAGTCATTTGACTGCGGCCATGCTGGAGCACCGCCTTTAGTCGAGCAAATCGACCCCGGGACTTATTCTTTTGCAAGCCCAGTACTTATTCTATCGGTCTCTTTTGCCGAAACGCTAAGTGACGGGGACGTAAACACACCAGCATCGGTTGTCAAGCAATGCTAGGGAGACAAACACATACATATATAGATACATATATACGACAGGCTTCTTTCAGTTTCCGTCTACCAAATCCACTCACAAGGCATTGGTCGGCCCAAGGTGCCACGCAGTGGGACTGAACCCGGAACCATGTGGTTGGTTAGCAAGCTACTTACCACACAGCCACAGATATGTTTCTTTATTAGCCACACAGGGCTGCACACAGACGGGACAGACAAATTGACAGATAGATAGATAGATATAAAAGAAAGGAATGGTGGAGTTGGGGTGTCGTGTGATACCTACCTGTGTGTAGAACTTAGCCTAAGACGTGCTGCCAGCGTTTGCACGCTTGTCAATTCTGCTCTCCCTCTCTACTCTCCACGACCCCTAATGAACGAACCTGAGTAAAGGCACGAGGGAGCTGAACAACAAGCCCTTTTACCTTTTCATTGATATCCACCTGCTGCCGATATTATTATCATTTTGTGTGTGTGGGGGTGGAACTATGATCTTTCCTTTTATTTTGAATGTTTGGGGGCTATTTTTGCGTGTATGCAGTCTGTGTTTGTGTGTGTCGATTGGTATTCATACATATTTCTTTACTACCCACAAGGGGCTAAACATAGAGGGGACAAACAATGACAGACATAGGTATTAAGTCGATTACATCGACCCCAGTGCGTAACTGGTACTTAATTTATCGACCCCGAAAGGATGAAAGGCAAAGTCGACCTCGGCGGACCCCAGTGCGTAACTGGTACTTAATTTATCGATCCCGAAAGGATGAAAGGCAAAGTCGACCTCGGCGGAATTTGAACTCACAACGTAACGCAGACGAAATACCGCTAAGCATTTCGCCCGGCGCGCTAACGTGTCTGCCAGCTCGCCGCCTACCAGCTTTGATATACATACAAATAGATATGAATGCGCGTGTGTGTATGTGCGTAAAGACATGGCTTTATAAGGATATACGGTGTTGGAAACGTGGCCGTAAGTTGTAGCTTTCCTAACTTCGTACGCCGGGCAACGGCATTATGTTCTTGAGAAATGCATTTCACGTTTTGCTTTGCAGGAAGGGCTCTTTTAACTAAGTCGCGTCTTGTCCCTACATTCGAACGCGGAGTAGATAAAACAGGGGACAACTAAGGGAATGTTCTTTATGTTGCCTGTCTCGTTTCTCATTCTGTTCCCTTTTCTTTTTTTTTTTTGACGTCCTGTACCCATATATGCATGTATGTGTATATATGCATATATATATGTATATATGCATATATATATATGTGTATATATGCATATATATATGTATATATGCATATATATATATATATATATATATGTATATATATATATATATATATATAGGCGCAGAAGTGGCTCTGTTGGTAAGTAGCTTGCTTACCAACCACATGGTTCCGGGTTCTCATCCCAATGCGTGTCACCTTGGGCAGGTGTCTTCAACTATAACTTCGGGTCGACCAATGCCTTGTGAGTAGAATTGGTAGACAGAAACTGGAAGAAGCCTGTCGTGTATATATATGTGTGTGTGTGCCTGCCTGTTCGTCCCCACTACCACCACCACCATCGCTTGACAACCAATGTTGGTGTGTTTACGTCGCTGTAGCTTAGCGGTTCAGCAAAAGAAACCGATAGAATAAGTTCTAGGCTTACGAAGAATAAATCCAGGGTCGATTTGTTCGACTAAAGGTTGCGCTCCAGCATGGCCGCAGACAAATGACAAACAAAAGAATGTTTGTGTGTATGTGTCTGTGTGTGTGTGTGTGTTTGTGCATGCGTGGCTGTGTGGTAAGAAGCTTGTTTCCCAACATCATGGATCTGGGTTCAATTCCACCGCATGGCACCTTGGGCCGACCAGTGACTTGCGAGTGGATTTAAATGATGAAAAAAAAACAAGAAAAAAACAGGAAAGAAAAAATATCTTCGTCTCACTCATTTATATAATCTAAACTGCAGACGGATTGCACTGACATTGTTGCTGCTACGAGCAATACCTGACAGTTTGTAGATTAATGCATAAAAATCAACGCCAAATATTATGACAATGTGCCTCCTATAACAAATACAATGCCAGAACAAAGATTAAGCTTTAATGTTCAATGTTGGAGAAAGCAAGGTTGAGGTGATACATAGCCTTTTGTTATGGTAACCTCCTCATGACAAATACTTGGGATGGTTTCACTTTATCTATTTATCAATGAAATGTTACAAAATATTGGGTCAAAGCTGGAAAAACCTGCCTACTGTTCAGAGCGATGATGTACAGTGGCGATCTTTTTATTTATTCATTTTTTCTTGTAGCTTTCTTAACTTCGTACGCCGGCATTATGTTCTTGAGAAATGCATTTCACGTTTTGCTTTGCAAGAAGGGCTCTTTTAACTAAGTCGCGTCTTGTCCCTACATTCGAACGCGGAGTAGATAAAACAGGGGACAACTTATGAAGGGAATGTTCTTTATGTTGCCTGTCTCGTTTCTCTGTTTCTCTGTATCAGTGGGAACTGATACTCTCACAGACAATAACTTGATCAAGAATAACTAACGACATTTGGAAGACGGAAACCGAAAGAAGCCCGCCATGTGTCATCATGGAGCACTCTGTCGGTTACGATGACGAGGGTCCCAGCTGATACGATCAACGGAAACCGCTTGCTCGTGATATTAACGTGCAAGTGAGCAATCCACAGGCACGTGTACAATCCACAGGCAATCCACAGGCACTGAGCAATCCACAGGCACGTGTACCCCCTAGCGTAGTTCTCAGGGAGATTCAATGTGACACAGAGTGTGACAAGGCTGGCCCTTTGAAACACAGGTACTACTCAATTTTGCCAGTTGAGTGGACTGGAGCAACGTAAAATAAAGTGCTTTGCTCAAGGACGACAACGCGTCGCCGGGAATGGAACTCATGACCGTACAGTCGTGAGCCGAATGCCCTAACCACTAAGCCACGCGCCTTCACCCGTCATGTGCACACACGCGCGCGCGCGCGCAAAGTAACTTCCATCGTTCATGGTGGGAGAAAATCAAAATGGTGCGTAGAACAAAATGTTTAAAAACGCTGATCTGGGTTATGGAACGGGTTAGCAGCTTACCGGGCTACTGTTGGTTCCATCAACGTTTATATTTAACGGTGTCTGTTATTTCTATGGATTAGCGTGGTAGTGGTAGTGGTGGTGGTGTACTTGGCGGTATTGTGTTCTGCTGGTGACGGCGCTGGATGTTGTGGTTGTAGTGGTAAAGCGGTGGTATGTGGTGGCTTTTAGTGGTGGTCTTATGGTGGTGCTGATGCTGGGATGAATGGTGTTGGTTTCTTCGGTGATGCTGATGATGCTTTTGCTGGTATTGGTTGTGTTATTTTTGTTGTTGTTGTCCGTGGTGGTGGTGGTGGTGGTGGTGTTAGAGGTGTGTAAACATTAAAATAATAGCTGGTGGAGATTAATTGTTGTCAAAATTTTAGCATCATATAAAGCAGCTGTATGTTGTTTATCGTGCGTGTAGTAGTAGTAGTAGTAGTAGTAGTGGTGGTGGTGGTAATGGTAGTAGTAGTAGTAGTAGTAATGGTAGTAGTAGTAGTAGTAATGGTAGTAGTAGTAGTAGTAGTAATGGTAGTAGTAGTAGTAATGGTAATGGTAGTAGTAGTAGTAATGGTAGTAGTAGTAGTAGTAGTAGTAATGGTAGTAGTAGTAGTAATAGTAATGGTAGTAGTAGTAGTAGTAGTAGTAATGGTAGTAGTAGTAGTAATGGTAGTAGTAGTAGTAGTAGTAGTAATGGTAGTAGTAGTAGTAGTAGTAGTAGTAGTAGTAATGGTAGTAGTAGTAGTAGTAGTAATGGTAGTAGTAGTAGTAGTTTGTGCATATATGCGCGCGCGTGTGTATGTATCAGATGATAGGAGGAGGAGGCCGAGATGGAATTGTTGTTGAACAGACTAGCTTACTGGGCCTAGTGCCAAGGTTAGCTCTAAAAACAAGTAAACTAACATATCCGACACACACATATACACCTCGCTGGTTTGCTATTTTGTTTAAATATCCTTTATACACCCTGCTCTAGTTGAATATACTATCTACGATCTGCTTCTGTTAAATGTGTTTCATACACCCTACTTACTTAAATTTGCTACTAATATTGATTTCGAATTTTGGCACGAGGCCAGTAGGTTTGGAGGAGTTGGTAAGGCGATTACATCAACCCCAGTGCTCTACTGGTACTTAATTTATCGACTCCACGAAAGGATAAAAAGCAAAGTCGACCGCAGCGGAATTTTAAATCGGAACGTAAAGTCGGACGAAATGCCGCTAAGCATTATGACCGGCTTGCTAACGATTCTGCCAGCTCGCCACCTTTCGTAATATTAATAATATTGCTTTCAAATTTTGGCACAAGGCCAGCAATTTCTTGAGAGAGGATTAAGTCGATTACATCAACCTCAGTGCTCAAATGGTACTTATTTTATCGACCCCCAAAACGATGAAAGGCAAAGTCGACCGCAGCAGAATTTTAAGTCAGAAAGTAAAGACAGACAAAATGGCGCAGGCACTCTGCTCGGCGTGCTAACGATTCTGCTAACTCGCCGCCGCCTTAAATATACTACTAATATTACCTTGCTTTACTATACCTTATTGACATCATACTTTAGTTAAAACATCCTATATTTAGTTGTGTCTGGGGAGAGTCATTTTCTTTTTGTGCCTTATAATTTAACACACTCACCGGTAAAATTTCCACTTATTTCTTATTTTTATTTTCCTAAAATTTTTGTTGCGTCTTGCAACCTTTTCAATAGTTTTGACTCTGTCCGTTATTTACACTGCGTTCCTTTTTGTTTGTTTGTACGCATGTGTGTGGGTCAGTGTGTGTGCCTATGTATGCATGCATGCATGTACGTATGTATGTGTGTATGTATGAATCCAAAAACGAAATCCTTTATTTCCATCCTGCATTTATCTAAAAGTATACCAGGTACACCCTTCGGTTTATATAATATTTTCACCTTGCTTTTGTTTTTAAAAAAACCCTGCATATAGCTTGTTTTAGTTTAATATATGCTGTTTACTCTACGGGCTTCTGTTTTTATCAATTCACCCAGGAGTCGGGGCAGTTTTTTAACCAATTACCCTAAAATATATTTATTTACGCCGACGTTACCCCTTTGATTTGAAAGGAAGAAAGTCATAGTTTCTATAAACCTTTCGAACTCAAAGAATCTATTTTATTGAATCTATTTACACGTCCCTTACATTGGACAGATGCAGTGTTGCCAGAAAAGTTTTTGTAACAAGGAACAGGTTTTTTATGTAATTTTACTTATGACTAATGAGTCCTCATTACCCCAAAGAATTTTAATTTTACCCCACTTGGGGTAATTTACTCCGGTTCGCCGACCCTGAATTACCCAAAGGAAGAAGAGTCTCACCCATCCATAGACTTCTGTTGAGTCTCTGAGACTTGTAAGCAAGAAGAAAGGCCTCGCCTGAATCCTTCCACTAAATCACCCAGGGTTTTGATGTAGTTTAAGGCTAAACTCTCTTCTCCGCCTCCTCTTCCTCCCTTTCCCCTTCCCTTTCTTCTTCCCACCTCTCTCGGAAGCCCTGAAAAGTCCTTAAATGAATAAATAATAAATAAAATAGTAATGACGCAGAGAAAGGGTGGGGAGAGGGGGAGATATACAGTATGTTGGCCAGTGAATAACGAGGTTTATTTACGGTTTATGAGCGGATTATAGGATTTCATATTGATTTTCTGCTTGTAAAGTATTATACATCCACACGCATACACTATAAACATATGTATAAACACGTACTTAATACACACACACGCACGCACTTTATATACCCACCTTATCAATCTGAGGAGAGAATTGAATATTTTCTTTTCATAATGATACGTACTGTTATATATGACACCCTTAACTTACAGCAAAATCTCTTTCTATAACCAGTGCATGTTTGTTTCATTTGGCGACCTTGACGCTTCTAGTTGTGTGTTGTTCGTAGTTAGGGGTAGTGATGGGGGGTGTGATACTGTTTTCGTAATATGTGTTCAGCGATTGTCTTATTTGTTGAAGGAGACAAGACTGGTGTATGACCCCATTTTAAGAGTTTTCGAGGTCTCTGTCCAAGTCGTGAAAACAAGAAATGGAGAGGGGGGAAAAAATAAGTCATGCTCTTTTAGAGGATGTGTGTGTGTCTAGAGAAAAGATTCTCTTCATGTGGAGAACATTATTCGGTTTAGACATATGAACTGAAGCTATGATACCCATGACCCTTTGACAGTATTTAAAATTTTGGCAAGTGGAACAACTCACACACACACACACACACACACACACACACACACACACTGATTGTCTGTTTCGCGTAAGTGCCACTCACGAAACACTCGGACTTTCAATTACGTGTTTAGCTTCTTAGCTAAATAATTATACACTTCGCTTTCGTATTTGGTTTGCTACAATCTTGATGTGAATTCGTGTGTTGAAAGAAGTCTTGAGAGGGTCATAACGCCAATAATAATAATAATAATAAACACGCACTGGTATGTGCATTTATTATTATTGGTGCAACAACTTCCCAAGACACAACAAGAATTATTTAAATACACACATACATAGATACATATATATTATATTATATATGTGTGTGTGTGTGTGTGTGGTGTATACACGTATAATTATATAAATGGTCGTTGTTATATGCAACACATTTGCTGAAATGCGCGTACGTTGTACAAAGTATAAAATACCATTTGTGCCTTCTGCATTTTATTAATACAATAAATGTGCGTGCGTGCGTGCGTGTGTGTGTGATGAATATGCTTGAGGTATTTCTCAACATATGAAACTATTAATAGCACTTAGACATATATTGCGTCCTTTAAATAATATTCATCTCTCACCAGATGGTTGATATTTCTATCGTGGAACACTGCATCTTATATATATATATATATATATATATAATTTTTGTATTTCATGACATGGAATCACTGGAATGTGATACCATTAATCTTCAGGAACTACCAAAATCTCTACGAATATTAACGAGTTGTAAAATATGAAGTAGCAGCTCGATGGTATAGTTCTCAAATGAAGGCGGCGACCTGGCAGAATCGTTAGCCCGCCGGGCGAAATGCGTAGCCGTATTTCGTCTGCCGTTACGTTCTGAGTTCAAATTCCGCCGAGGTCGACTTTGCCTTTCATCCTTTCGGGGTCGATAAATTAAGTACCAGTTACGCACTGGGGTCGATATAATCGACTTAATCCGTTTGTCTGTCCTTGTTTGCCTTCTCTGTGTTTAGCCCCTTGTGGGTAGTAAAGAAATAGGTATGTTTCTCAAATCTTCAGATACATTTGAATTCGTTTCTATTGCGGTGCAGCTCAGAACTGAAACTGTGTGGTCTTCATGTGAGTGAGAGAGTGAATGAATGACAATGTGTGTGTGTGTACACAATAGAATGATCACCAAACGATGCCCAGCAATAATTATTCTCAAGATACTTGTAAAAACTGAATTATTTGAAATGTCTGGATGTTATAAATGTTATAATGTTAAAAATAACTTCAGATCGTCTGCATCTTCCATTTTAAGATATCCAATTCATTGTAGACAGTTTGACTGCAACCTCTATGAAGACTCATAAAACCACGTACAATAATCGTATGCTGACTAACAAAGACTCAACTGAATCAATCTTGTATAAACTTGTATAATAATTATACTCTAATATAGAAGTTCTCTGTACCTAATGCGTATCTGTTCATCTCTATTGCTTTTTCTGTGTCTCTGTCTATTTTTTTCTTTCTGCTTGCTTGTCCTCTCTTTTGTCTACTTGCTTTTCTTCTTTTCTTTTTCTCTTTGTCTTTCTCGCTTTTTTTCTTTCTTTCCTCCTTTCTTTCTTTCTTTTTTTTTTTTGCTATGGTTTCCTGTCTCTTTCTGTCTGCCTGTCTATCATTCTCCTGTCTGTATCGTCTGCCTGCTGGTATATGTCCCTGTATCATTTACTACAAAATATGAACAAATCTTTATATTTAAGTGACACAGTTACTGGGGAAAAACTAAAATTAAATTGGCAATGAAATGATTAAAAACAAGACCAAAAGAAGAAAGCTCCAAAATAAAAAAAAAACATAATCAACGTTTGAAATTCTTCGATATTAATATAGGTGTAGGCATGGATGTGTGGTTAAGAAGTTCGCTTCGCAGCCACGTTCTTTTGGGTTCGATCCCTACTGTACAGCTCATTTGTCAAATGCCTTCCATGCCTTCTACTACAACCCGAGATTGGATTGATGAAATATAACTGTTGGTCAAGTATTGAGGACCTCATCACTTACATTATTTGTGGCGATGTACGTGTCACAGAAAGGATAGTTAGTTGGTTGGATTGAATGTTTTCGGTTTATAGATACACCCATCTAGCTCGTGAGTTCAAATTTCATTTGTGGCATCTTATTTTTGTAGGGTAAAAAAAAACGCATCAGGATCTTTTCGGTTTGAACGGCAGTTTTTTCTAGCGGTGTCATATGAAGTTGTCACCCATAATTATGACCCTAGTATCGATCTATTGCATTTCAATCTCTTTTAGGGGAAGGGTATCTTTTTTTTTCTTCACAAATGTAAATAAACCCAATCTGTTTCTTAAACGAGGGACATATTCATACGGCACAGAATGTTTTTTTCACCTCAATAGACGGTCATTGATTGGTTGAAATTGCAGAAATTGAAGAAAAAAGACAACAAATATCTTACAAACTATACAATTTTCTGAATAAAGCCAAGAGAAAAAGATGTTTTATAAACACATTCTACCAGTATACGAAGTTTAAAATTTTTTAGTTACCTAGAAATTATGTTAAAAACTGCTGTTCAAACCGAAAAGATCCAAATTAAGTACCAGTCAAGTACTTGGGTTCAAACCGAAAAGATCCGCGCATCATTTTTGCTAGCTGTGTAGACTGGAGCAACTTGAAATAAAAAGTGTCTTGATCAAAGACACAACGCGTACCCGCGAATTGAACTTACAACCTTGCAATCGTGAGCCGAATACCCTAACCACGCGCCTTCACAGAAGAAATACTGCTATAGCATTTGTCTAGACTGGTAACGATTCTGCCAGTTCTACGCCTTCTATATGATACGCAATTTCAAATGAAGGAAACAATAGTACGGTTATGAGACTAGAATGCCTTCGGGTGTATTTCTACTGAGTGAAACCTAGCCTAGGGTTAAAGAGCAACAGCTATCTATTAACACTACCACGCTGCCAGAACTCGGATATTTATATTCTGTTGTGACACGCGCATTTCTGCCAATAAATAGCGTGAGTTATTTCCTTTAATTGAGGTTATGGCCTTCAAAGTTGGGAGTGGAGCTAGCTACCTTACCCTGCCCTGGTAATGTGAGAAGGGGGATAGCTTTCAAGCTTCCTCATCCAGTCTCGTCTTTAAGAATGAATATATATATATATATATATATATATATATAATGTGTTTTTCTATGTATATGCGTAATACACAAATATGTACACACACACATATATATAATATATATATAGTGTATGTGTATATATATATATAGTGTGTGTATGTGTATATATATATATATATATATAGTGTGTGTGTGTGTATGTGTATATATATATATATAGTGTGTGTGTGTGTATGTGTATATATATATATATAGTGTGTGTGTATGTGTATATATATAGTGTGTGTGTATGTGTATATATATATAATATATAGTGTGTGTGTATGTGTGTATATATATATATATATAGTGTGTGTGTGTGTGTTTGTGTGTATGTTTATATGTATGTCTGTGAAGACATTTGAGTGCACAACTGTCAAACATCTCAGTTCCAAACATCAGAAAGTCAAATAAATGACTTCTTTGTGGACATAAACATAGCGAAGCTGTGAGCTGATTGGATCAGAAGTTTGAATGTTTGGAATCGTTAGCATAGTTTCACTGTTCAGTTGTTTAAAGTCTTATATGGAAACCAAAACAATTTTGGCTCTTGTTGAACACAAAACTGAGGAGATTCAATATTGGTTTCTGATATAAGCACAAGGTCACAGTTTATTTATTTATTTATTCAGATGAGAGGATCTTAATGATATTTGTCATATAATTTGCTTCGTTGATTCTTGATAATCAACGTCGTGTTTATTGGTGACCCAGTGAGGGGAGCCTCTATGTGGTTGCCCGATCTACTAGAAACAGCAACTAAAACAGACTTCAAATTGCTCTTTTCTGCAAAGAGCAAACTATTGATTTCAATACTGTAGTACTGCTTTGAACGGTTTAATTGAACAAATCGATCCTAGTAGGTTTTTTTTGTTGTTTGTTCCTTCTCGAGCCATGTCTGGCTCATAAGGGCCCGTTTCTTGGCGTATAGGTTCCCCACCTGGACGGGACGCCGGTCCGTCGCAGGTAAGCTGCAAGATGCAGGAGGAAAGAGTGAGAGAAAGTTGTGGCGAAAGAGTCAGCAGAAGTTCGCCATTACCTTCTGCCGGAGCCACGTGGAGCTTAGGTGTTTTCGCTCATAAACACGCACAATGCCCGGTCTGAGATTCGAACCCGCGATCCCTCGACCGCGAGTCCGCTGCTCCAACTACTAGGCCATGTGCCTCCACAATCCTAGTAAGTGTTCTTTGTTTTAAATATTTTTATTTTTATTTTTTAAGTCTGGTACTTTTTCTATCTGTTATCTTTTGCCGAACCGCTTAGTTTTAGGGACGTAAACAAACCAGCGCCGGTTGTCGAGAGTTTGTTGGGGACAAACACAGAGAGGAACGCGTGCGCACACACATACACACTCGTATATGACGGAGTTCCTCACAGTTTCCGTCTACCAAATTAACTCACAAAGCAATGGTCACCCCGAAGCTATAGTAAAAACCCACAACACTTGCCCGGGATTTTTCAATGTTTTTACTGTTTTACTCATCACATCTTGGAAGAGTTATTGCCGTGGATCTTTTCGCTTTGATCGGCAGATTTTTTAAATAATTTCTTTGTAACTAAACACTTTTAAACTTCGTATACTGGTAGGGACAATTTCATACTCTTTACTTGTTTCAGTCATTTGACTGCGGCCATGCTGGAGCACCGCCTTTAGTCGAGCAAATCGACCCCGGGACTTATTCTTTGTAAGCCCAGTACTTATTCTATCGGTCTCTTTTGCCGAACCGCTAAGTGACGGGGACGTAAATACACCAGCATCGGCTGTCAAGCAATGCTAGGAGGACAAACACACACACACACACACACACACACCACACACACACACACACACCACACACACACACACACCACATACATATATATATATATACATATATACGACAGGCTTCTTTCAGTTTCCGTCTACCAAATCCACTCACAAGGCATTGGTCGGCCCGGGGCTATAGCAGAAGACACTTGCCCAAGATGCCACGCATTGGGACTGAACCCGGAACCATGTGGTTGGTTAGCAAGCTACTTACCACACAGCCACTCCTGACACCAGAAACGATTGTTGTTGACACATTACGGCAGAAATCGAATTCACCTCATTGATTGGTTGAAATTGACGAAATGCAAGAAATTAAAGACCAAATATCTTACAAACTATAGAATTTTCTCAAGAAATCCAAGAGAAAAAGATGTTTTATAAACACATTCTACTAGTATACGAAGTTTAAAAGTGTTTAAGTTACAAAGAAATTATTTTTAAAATCTGCCGGTCAAAGCGAAAAGATCCATTTCCGTTTACAAATAATTCCATTTATGCTATTATCCGGCGGGGGCGGGGAGTCACACATATAAATCAAAATCAGTATTTGTGCGTTTCTTTACTAGCTATATAGCGTAAATGTGTATGAAATGCCGGTGTGAACCAACGCTGGATTTAACCATTTAAGCAAAACAAGCACGCTCTTAGTGAATCAGCTTTGGGGGTCTCCAAAGAAATGGTAGATGGTTTATAGCACAAAAGAAATCACTTGAAACTTGCTAAAACAATATTCAAATATCGGAAATATAATTTCGAAGTGTCCATGATGTCATATTGAGGATCTAATCAAAAACTTTGCAATTAAAAAAAAAATTTTTTCAAATGTAAAAAAATTAATGGAAGTATATAAAAATAAACATTATTTTCCATTAGCTTAGTTTCATTCTAAAACATTAAAAAAATTATTTTATGGTTTATTATCGTTTGTTTACATTTTGGGGGCACCAAAATCTTTTAAGTTATAAGGGCCTCTATGGGTCTTAATCCGGCTCTGGTGTGAGCATATATATTTCTTTACTGCCCACAAGGGGCTAAACATAGAGGGGACAAACAAGGACAGACAAAGGGATTAAGTCGATTATATCGGCCCAGTGCGAAATTGGTACTTTATTTATCGACCCCGAAAGGGTGAAAGGCGAAGTCGACCTCGGCGGAATTTGAACTCAGAACGTAACAGCAGACGAAAAACCTATTTCTTTACTGCCCACAAGGGGCTAAACACAGAGGGGACAAACAAGGATAGGCAAACGGATGAAATCGATTATATCGACCCCGGTGCGTAACTGGTACTTATTTAATCGACCCCGAAAGGATGAAAGGCAAAGTCGACCTCGGCGGAATTTGAACTCGGAACGTAAAGAGAGACGAAATACCGCTAAACATTTCGCCCGGCGCGCTAACATTTCCGCCAGCTCGTCGCCTTCCTCTGGTGTGAGCATATATTCATGTACATACAAATGTGTGTGTGTGTGTGGTGTGTGTGTGTGTGCTTGTTTGTTTTTGTGTTAATGTCATACATAAAACCAGTCAAGCATTAGTTGAAGTATGGCACCATACATTTAAGATTTTGTTTGTGTATTCGGTTTACAAGTTTCTTACTCTGAATTCGTTTGTTGGAAGAGATTTTGATGTATGTATTTCAAGAGGATCACATCTATTTATTTTTTTCCAAGGAGAAGTTTGAGAGTAACTTCGAAGTTTTGGCTCGGTTGCCTTCGTTAGACTATGTATATTTATGTTTGAACGTTTGTGTTTTAATATGTATTTATATATTGTGCGTATCTCTTAACTTTTACTTGTTTCAGCCATTAGACTGCGGCCATCCTATGGCACCGCTTTGAAGGGTTTTTAGTTGAACGAATTGACCCCATTCCATTTTTTAAAGGTTGGTATTTATTCTATCGGTCCCTCTTGCCGAACCGCTAACTACAGGGACGTAAGCTCAACAACACCACCTGTCAAGCAGTGGTTGGAGACAAACACACATACACATTATATTTGTGTGTATGTGTGTGTGTGTACGACGGACTTCTCTCAGTTTCCGTCTACCACTACCAAGTCGATATTCAAGGCTTTGGTCGGTCCGAGGCTATAGTAGAAGACGTTTGCCCAAGGTGCCACACGAATCAAGGGTCCTAATTTCCACGTATATTGTGACTTCTTGTGTCAATAAATAAATACTATAAGGCCCCCCTCCTCAGTACAATGATTTTTTTCCCGGGGACCTGTAAAGCTGCTAAGACGGCTCAGCTTGATGGTCTATAACTCAGGGTTCTGAACCATTTTATTTTTTCTATGGACCCCTTTGATTACTATTTTATTCTGGTGGACTCCCATTGCAATTTGATGTTTAAAAACTAGTTTTATACTTCGTTTAAAATTCTCGCATTAATTTGTGTAGGCTGATTTATGTAAAATGTTAGAGAAAGAAACCTAATTGTGTTTTTGCAATACATACAAATACGGCTAAAGTAAAAAATTTTCAGGGGGGGGCTTCAATTTATCAGTTTGTTGTGTGGATCCCCAAAATTTTATATGGACCTCCAGGGGCCATATGAACCCCGGTTGAGAATCACTGGTCTCCGCGGCGTGTTGGCAGAAACGTTAGCACGCCGGGCGAAATGCGTAGCGGTATTCGTCTGCCGCTACGTTCTGAGTTCAAATTCCGCCGAGGTCGACTCTGCCTTTCATCCTTTCGGGCTCGATTAAATAAGTACTAGTTACGCACTGGGGTCGATATAATCGACTTAATCCGTTTATCTGTCCTTGTTTGTCCCCTCTGTGTCTAGCCCCTTGTGGGTAGTAAAGAAATAGGTATTCGTCTGCCGCTACGTTCTGAGCTCAAATTCCGCCGAGGTCGACTCTGCCTTTCATCCTTTCGGGGTCGATAAATTAAGTACCAGTTACGCACTGGGGTCGATGTAATCGACTTAATACCTATGTCTGTCCTTGTTTGTCCCCTCTGTGTTTAGCCCCTTGTGGGTAATAAAGAAATAGAAATAGGTATTCGTCTGCCGCTACGTTCTGAGTTCAAATTCCGCCGAGGTCGACTCTGCCTTTCATCCTTTCGGGGTCGATTAAATAAGTACCAGTTACGCACTGGGTCGATATAATCGACTTAATCTGTTTGTCTGTCCTTGTTTGTCCCCTCTGCATGTAGCCCCTTGTGGGCAGTAAAGAAATAGGTCTATATAAATGGTTTTGTTTATTGTCGGTGTGTGTGTGTTCATTGTAGTATGTGTGCCCGGGCTCATATGACTATAATGTTGTATTCATTGTACGAGTGTGTGTGCGCGCGAGCGTGCTATCTGACATACCAAATATTTCTACATTCTTCCTAGCCATCCACCCTTTCATTATCTGCTGCTGTTAACAAGCAACGTCCGTTTGCTTTCAAAGCTCTTAGTGTTCGTGGCTGAGGTCAAACACCCTTCCGCTATTCGTCATAACTCTTTCTCTCTCTCTCTCTCTCTCTCTCTCTCTCTCTCTCTCTCTCTCTCTCTCTCTCTCTCTCTCTCTCTCTCTCTCTCTCTCTCTCTCTCTCTCTCACTCACGCGCGCTTATATACACATCTAGTTATCTCCATCCACGTCTTATCGCTCTCTCCTTTCTGTCTCATCCCTTTAATCTTGTCTTTTTCATCTCACACCACCACCACGACACACACAGTGTCAGAAACGGATTCTTTTTCTCACCTCATCCGAAACAGTCTTGGCTTATTCTAAAATAATCAGTATTTTTTAATGTTAAACCAAATAAACTTCCCAATTGGTCACGACCACCGCAGAATAAGTCAGCAGCGAAGAAGATACTACGCAGTTTTTGCGACATCAACTTGTGCTCTTGTCTTAAAAATGGAAAAGGTTACATTTGATAACATCGACATACATAGACCGTAACTGAAAATGAAAGTTAATATAAGACCCTCTGTTATACACGAGTGTGTGGTTGTGGTGGTGTTGTTGACACCAAGTTTTTATCATGAAGCTCTTCACAAGCACTTAGACTCTGAGCATATTGTTTGATGTATACTCTTTACTCTTTTTACTCTTTTTACTTGTTTCAGTCATTTGACTGCGGCCATGCTGGAGCACCGCCTTTAGTCGAGCAAATCGACCCCGGGACTTATTCTTTGTAAGCCCAGTACTTATTCTATCTGTCTTTTGCCGAACCGCTAAGTGACGGGGAAGTAAACACACCAGCATCGGTTGTCAAGCAATGCTAGGGGAACAAACACAGACACACACACTTATATATATATACATATATACGACAGGCTTCTTTCAGTTTCCGTCTACCAAATCCACTCACAAGGCATTGGTCGGCCCGGGGCTATAGCAGAAGACACGTGCCCAAGATGCCACGCAGTGGGACTGAACCCGGAACCATGTGGTTGGTTAGCAAGCTACTTACCAAACAGCCACTCCTGCGCCTATGTACACACATAGACGCAGGTGTAGCTGTATAGCAAGAAACTTGCTTCCCAACTACATGGCTCCAGGTTCCGTCCCACTTGCGTGCCGTCTTGAGCTAGCGCCGTGCAGTCAACTATAAAACCAGGGGCGCAACGTAGGTTGAGATGATCAGAAACCAACTACACACTACAGACTTCTTTTTTTTTTTTTACGAGTTTACCTTACGCTAGAAGGAATTTCTAATGTGAACTAGGGGCTCCTTCACACCTAATGGTTCACATGCTAATTAACTCACAGTTGGGTCCCTGAAGGTGCTACAACTCCGGATCAGTGTAGATTTGAAGAGTGGCGAAGAGATGGTTCCACACTCCTCAAAGCCCTGTACGAGGGCCCAACTATCAGATGCAGTTTAAAGTCGTACCCAGGACATACATAGTACATATTACTGAAGGAAAATGGGGGGAAATATGTCCGTCTCGGCCGTATTTCTCTCTGTATTGAATTCTTGGAAGTGCCGACTTCAGTGAATTACTTCCCACTCTTGACTACCGTCGGGGAAAATTATTTGTAATTTCACATTTTTTTAACTGGAATTTTTTGTCTATTCTTCGTATTTATTTGCAAACATTCCCAGAAACCTAGAAGGAAATGTAACTTGCTGTCTGATTTGAAATGAATCGAGAACTTTATCAAGTTTTCTTAATATTTTAATTTTTATCTCTTTTCTTTATACAAGTGTTCATATCTATTTTTTTTTTTTTTTTACAAACTCATCAAATACTATAACGAGGAACTTTACTCCGATGAGAGAAACGAAACGACGAAACAGAATTGTCTATGCGAATTGTGAATTATTATTAAATCCTAATATTAAATTAAAACTTAGATTGCTTAAAATAAATTCCGGAAAAGGAATTCCTACGAAAATCGTAATTATTTACGAAGAAGGGAACAGAATAGAATTACCAATGCATACAGAACAGCCAATAGAAAATGAGTGTGGGTGTCTAAGTGTGTCAGTGTGTGTGTGTGTGAGAGAGAGAGAGAGAGAGAGAGAGAGATAATTGGGTTCGGAGAGATTCAAAGTCCAGGAATTGAACTTTCTGGCAGCGAACCAATATACAACCCCCAGCCATTGTGTCAAACAGTACTTGATAAATATGAATTTCTAATATTCTTTGATGAGAAACGTAACGGTACGTATAAATGAATAGCTCGCTCATACATATCATATATTCCTCCTACTGTAAAAGTTTGTTGTTCAGGTTTGTAGCATCCATGTCCTATATATATATATTTTTTTTTGTACTTGTTTCAGTCATTTGACTGCGGCCATGCTGGAGCACCGCCTTTAGAGTGGTGAAAGAGTACAGCAGGGATCACCACCTCCTGCCGGAGCCTCGTGGAGCTTTTAGGTGTTTTCGCTCAATAAACACACACAACGCCCGGTCTGGGAATCGAAACCGCGATCCTCCGACCGCAAGTCCGCTGCCCTAACCACTAGGCCATTGTATATGTATACTTATCATCTCGTTTTTTGTTGGGGGTTTTATTCTTTCTTTTCTGTTTTTTTTTTTTTTCGTTTCTCCGCAAATTGTACTCTATAAAACTCGCACTATATTTAACGTCTCTTGGTAATATCTCCTTCAGCAGACACCCCTGTGCCAAATAAAAAAAACAAATCATTATTTTCGTTTTCCCTTTCATTATGTGTGAACCCTACACTTTATATGTCTGTCTTTGTATATTGTCTCTTTCAGCCTTCGCCCTCGTGACAAATAAAAGAAATCGTCGTCAGATGTCGTCATAGGCATCGTCGAGCTGGCATGTCGGGCAAAATACTTAACTGCTTTTCGTTTGTCTTTAATGTTCTGAATTCAAATTCCGCCGAGTTCGACTTTGCCTTTAATCCTTTCGGAGTCGATAAAATAAGTATCAAATTGATTACCTGGATCTCGATACTCGAGATACCATCTCCCTCTCCAAATTTAAGGCCTTGTGCCTATTGTAGAATATTATTATTATTATTTTTATTATTATTATTATTGAGTGAGATTGCAGTTCATGCCATCAAAGTGACACTGGGGTAAAATATACGAAGCCCAATATACCCATCATGGCTACCCGTCTGATAAGGGTATACTAGGCACATACATCACAACCATATGTGCGCGACATGGTGATCTCATATCAAGATAAACAGCACATGACCTTGCAGGTGGGGCCCAGTTAGAAATTTCTTCATGTATTATTATTATTATTATTATTATTCGCATTCGCAGAATCGTTAGAGCGCTGGAATGAATATTATGCACTATTTCTTTTGACCTTTATTTACATTCTATAGTCAAATCTCGCTGAGGTTAATTTTACCTTTTAACCCTTCGCCGTCCTACTTCCGGTCAATCAACGGCAAGCTTCTCGATCAAATACTCCACTCGACTTTATTTTCGTCTCGATTACACTATTAATTTTTTTTTCTTTCTTTTTTCCTAGGTTTTCCTCGCTTTAATTCATCTCTTTGAGCGTCCATCCCCTCTTGTTCTATGATATATTTTGTTGTTTGCTCTTCACCGCATTTGTGTGTGTGTGCGTGTGTGTGTACGTGTGCGTTTGTACGTATGTGTGTAAATATATGAGAGAGAAAGACACAGACGGATTGACAAATTGATATTCATAAATTTTGATTTTACGAGTTGATGAACATGTAGTCTTCTAAAGAATATTCAGTAATCTTATAGTTTATTGTAAAATTGTTTATATATATATAAATATATATATATATATATATATATATATATATATATATTATATATATATATATAAAATACCGCTGGGGACGATCAAGAATCTACCCGACATGTACTATGCTTGATACAATACCCATTCCTTACCATCTACTGGTGGTGAGCTATCGTTTTTACACATACACATACAAAATGGGACAAGAACGCAAAACATCCAGACAGTTAGGTGATACAAAAATGGGACAACAAAACATCTATATAGACGATACAAAGAAAACAAGGACGGGTCATTCGAAGTTCTAACCGGATGTTTTGCGTTCTTGTCCCATTTTGTGTGTGTGTATATATATATATATATATAATATGAGTGTGTGTGTGTAATTTTACATGAAAGCAAGCAATAGTAAATATGCATGTATGTGCGTATGTAAGCTCATATGTATATTCATATACTTGTATGTATATACATTGTTTATAATTCTCATAACGATCTTCCTATGATACAAAATATATATATATATATATATATATATATATATATATACACGCGCGCACTTATATACGTTTGTATGTATGTATCGACGAGATGGTCACAGCTGACACGCTGGTCAAACGATAACAAATTCCACACACCTAAGCAAAACAACCCCCAAAATATTGTTAGTACAGGTGTTGAAATATGGTACCTTGAAATGAAAACAGTGAATATTTTGTTGGTGCCGGGTGTTTGCCACTGTGTAAAAACGATAGCTCACCACCAGTAAGATGGTAAGGAAGGGGTATTGTATCAAGCATAGTACATGTCGGGTAGATTCTTGATCGTCCCCGGCGGTATTTTAAAACCAAGAACACATAGATGAAACAGAATACATTTCAGCTATGTTTATTTAGCTCAGCACTTTACTATCACTACTCCGGCGCCACCCTGCTGTGATGCTGGGTAGTGGTATATTAGTGATAACAGAATAAGATATTTCTGCTTTACTATATACGTACGTATATACATACATACATACATACATACGTGTGTACGTACATAGGTGTTTGCGTTATGTACATACATGCATATGTGCATACGTACAAACAAAAATATGTACGTACGTGCATACCGATGTGTGCGCGCGCGCGGGCGAAGGAGGAGGAGTAGGCGAGAGAGAGCGAGGAGATGAATGAGAGGATGTGATGAATATAGGTGCATATAACCTTATTTTGTATAGCCTTTCTCCACCACCACCACCACCACCTCCACATTTTCATGTATGTATATAAAATCTGTTGAATCATCAGAAGCGTTAAATTACAGGACCTTAATATGAATGTGAAGTATTCTTTAATACATTATAACTAAAAGGCTCCAATTTCCAGTACTCAGTTATATATATTTTTGTGTGTTATTCTTATGCAAGGATGTTGTTGATAGTGACTCCGAAGTTTCGGCCAGCTAAGCCATCGTCGGGCTGTCAACGATGGCTTAGCGAGCCGAAACTTCGGAGTCACTGTCAACAAAATTCTTGTATAGGAACAATAAATCTGTACTCCACAAAAGTATAGAGTAACCCATCAGATTAATGTCAAATTGTTTTTATTATAACACACGCATCACTCTCCACTACATGAAAGTTTTTAGGTAAAGGGTTACACACACGTGTGTGTATATGTATGTATGTATGTATGTATGTATGTAGGAGTGCCTGTGTGGTAAGTACCTTGCTTACCAACCACATGGTTCCGGGTTCAGTCCCACTGCGTGGCACCTTGGACAAGTGTCTTCTATTATAGCCTCGGACCGACCAAAACCTTGTGAGTGGATTTGGTAGACGGAAACTGAAAGAAGCCTGTCGTGAATATATATATATGTTTGTGTCTCTGTTTGTCCCATCACCATCGCTTGACAACCGATGCTGGTGTGTACGTCCCCGTAACTTAGCGGTTCGGCGAAAAAGACAGATAGAATAAGTACTAGGCTTACAAAGAATAAGTCCCGAGGTCGATTTGCTCGTCTAAAAGGCGGTGCTCCAGCATGGCCACAGTCAAATGACTGAAACAAGTAAAAGAGTATATATATATATATATATATATATATATATATATAATTTCCTGGGTGTACGGTGAGGTGTATGACTGTTCCTTGTGATTAGAGTTACACGTGAAGTATCGTAATCCAGTCCACTTTTAGTGAAGTGGTGTGATTATAACCGTTCTTAGCAGTATTACACCGGTTGTGATATGCTGAGTAAATATATCGGAGAATTTATTTGATCTGTGTAAACATGTTATATGAAGTGATCCTCTGAAGAACTCTTGTTTATCAGCAGCATCCAATTGTACCACGAACATTCAGTACAGGCGATGCAAGTAAACCACACTGGAGATAAACGTACGTGCGGAACAAATGGTAATAAATATGTATCTTGTGTTTATCATATACAATTTTCCTGTGTGTGTGTGTGGGGGGGGGTGCGCGTGCGTGTGTATATATAGGTAAATGTGTGTGTGTGTGTGTGTGAGTATATAAGTAGATAGGTAGTGAGGGCGCGTGGCTTAGTGGTTAGGGCATTCGGCTCATGATCGTAAGGTTGTGAGTTCGATTCCCGGCGACGCGTTGTGTCCTTGAGCAAGACACTTTATTTCACGTTGCTCCAGTCCACTCAGCTGGCAAAAATGAGTTGTACTTGTATTTCAAAGGGTCAGCCTTGTCACTCTCTGTGTCACGCTGATTATCCCCGAGAACTACGTTAAGGGTACACGTGTCTGTGGAATGCTCAGCCATTTGCACGTTAATTTCACGAGCAAGCTGTTCTGTTGATCTGGGACCCTCGGCGTCGTAACCGGCGGAGTCTTTAAAAAAAAATAGATAGGTGTATACATAAACAGACAAAAGCACACACACGTACATCACGTGTGTGTGCGTGTTATTCTTTTATTCTTTTGTCATTTGACTGCGGCCATGCTGGAGCACCACCTTTAGTCGAACAAATCGATCCCACTACTTATTCGTTGTAAGTCTAGTACTAATTCTATCGGGCTCCTTTTGCCGAACCGGTAAGTAACGGGGACGTAAACACACCAACATCGGTTGTCAAGCGATGGTGGAGGGACTAATATATATATATATATATATATATAATATATGACGGGTTTCTTTGTCTACCAAATCCACTCGCAAAGGCTTTGGTCGGCCCGTGGCTGCTATAGCAGAAGACACTTGCCCAAGGTGCCACGTAGTGCGACTGAATCCGGAACCATGTTGGGAAGCACGGCATGTTGGTAGATAGATGGCTAAAGTGATAGACATGGCTCTCTGTGTGTTTGCGTGGGAGCGAGGGAGAAGCGGTTAGGTGCATCTCCGAGGAGCATTATTTCACAGTGGACTTTCCTGAGGAACCAGTACAGGGATCACTACTGTTAGTGGTGGCTCCCCCAGAGAGCGCTCAGCCATACAGACACACTCTTACCATCTAGGCTAACGCTACAAGAGCAGCACCGACACTCAAGGACCCTGATAATAACGCAAAACTGCAGAGAGATTTGATTGTAATATACCTAGCATTCCGTCGAATACGACGACGAGTGTTCCAGTTGATCCGATCGACGGAATAGCCTGCTCTTGAAATTAACGTGCAAGTGGCTGAGCACTCCACAGACACGCGTACCCTTAACGCAGTTGTCAGAGAGATTCAGTGTGACACAGAGTGTGAGGAGGTTGCTCGTTTGAATTACGGACACAACTCATTTTCGCCAGCTGACTGGACTGGACTGGAGCCACGTGAAATGAAATGCCTCGCTCAGAGACAAAACAGGCGACTGGGAATCGAATAACCTCACCGTGGACCGAATAACCTCACCACTTTGTCATCTTGTTTTGCTTATTACTTGATAGACAGACAGGTAGATATGGCATCTATTATGTATAGACAATGAGAGACAAAACACCTGAATGCAGTATGTAAATGGGCTGAAGAAAATAACATTTAGTTAGCTCAATGCTGGAGAATTTCAAACGCTCCTCTATCAGCCCACAGCAGATTGTTATCTGAATACTCGGCTCGGAGTAACAATCAGTGCAAATCCACATGAGTAATGATATAGCATTCTATGTATATATTACTAAGATGGCAACAAAAATGCAGATGAATGTGTGTGTAATATTATGGTTATGTGTAGCGCTTTATACTAAAGCTACACTACCCACCCGCTGAAACTAGTCGCCGCTGCATGGAACCGAAGGTCCACCTACTCCATCTAGATTAAAAACCTATACC
>NC_043002.1:92742516-92762516 GCF_006345805.1 Octopus sinensis
AAGACAGTAAGATGATTTGAAGATGATTTGGCTGCTAGTTCTAATAGGTCGAATGACCATGTAGGGGCCTAATTGATTCAAATCCACGTATGTATCTTTTACTTGTTTCAGACTGCGGTTATGTTGGGACATTGCCTTGAAGAATGAATTTCAGTCGAACGAATCGACCCCAGTGCTAATTCTTTTAAAAGCTTGGTACTTATTTCTCTTTTGCCGCGCCGCTAAATTACGGGAACGTAAACAAATCAGCACTTGTCAAGCAGTGGTGGGACAGACAGACAGACACACACACACACAACACACACCACACACACACACACACACAACACACACACACACACACATACACCACGGGTTTCATTTAGTTTCTGTCACTCACAAGACAGTTACTCATTATGAGAAAAATTATAAGAGTCTAAAACCGTCCGTAGAGCATGAATAATGTGTGGAGAAAATCAATTGTGAACTTCAGAAGTCATGCAGGTTTGCACACACACACACACACACACACACGCGCGCGCAACCTGACTTTTATATAGAGATATAATTATAATGATGAGATAGAGAAGCAGCTCTCTCTCTTTCTCTCTCTCTCTCTCTCTCTCACTCACACACACACACACACACCACACACACACACAGGATACAACGGCTGTAATGGTTTGGTTTGTTGGGGCTTAGCCCTTAGCGAATCTTGCTATAGCAAATTTATAATGAAAGATATTCTAGCCATGAAGTTCTGTCATATTCAGATGTCTCCCAGTACATTACCACACATGATCGGAGACATATAAGAAGGATTCGGTTATTATTTCTAGCAACTTGAACAGCATGTAGAGGCCTTCTTCATTGTCACTGAGTTGAGGGTGGCGGTAGTAATGCGGCGAGCTGGCAGAATCGTTAGCACGTCGGGCGAAATGCTTTGCGGTATTTCGGCTGCCGTTACGTTGTGAGTTCAAATTCCGCCGAGGTCGACTTTGCCTTTCATCCTTTCAGGGTCGATAAATTAAGTACCAGTTAAACACTGGGTCGATATAATCGACTTAATACCTATGTCTGTCCATGTTTGTCCCGTCTGTGTTTGGCCCCTTGTGGGTAGTAAAGAAATAGGTAGTAATGCGGTTTGTGGATTGATGATAATGGTAGTGGCTATGGTGCTAGTAAGAGTGATGTCACCGTTTTACTCCTCTACCCCGATTACCTAACTGGTACTTTTATTAAATTGTTCATTTTCTACTGTTGCTATTGTTCTTAACGTGGCGAGCAGAAAATTATCAAAAGCGTTCCAACTCTGACCATTGCGTCTATTAATTAGAACATTGTCTATAATATGAAGGAAGATTTGGTTGTTATTTCCAGCAAAGGGAGCAATCACACAAAGGCTTCCCCCATACCGGCTACTGATGCTGCTGCTGCTGTTGTTGTTATTAAAAGCAATGACTTCTACAAAACGACGACAAATATTCCTTTTTATTTTCTTATTGAACATGTAATTTGTAGTTATTCCTTTATTCTAGAGAGAGAGAGAGAGCAAAGGAATGGGAGAATCATAGAATGATAGAACTGTAGAATGGTTTGTTCGGTAATATAGCTGGATGAAATACCTTCCGGTATATTGTGCGATATGGCCAAGGGGAAATGGCTCTGTGGAACTCCCTGCTTATTAAATACAGACATACGATGATGGATTACCACTTTTGTAGTATGGCCAGTTAATTATAAAACTTGAAATATCTGAGGTTATCTACGTAATTAGTAAACAAAACCTCCCTCTGGAGACGATTAGCTTTTATTACACAAAAAGTAAGGGAAATACCTTCAAAAGGATCAGTTGACATTTTGGGACAATGCTGACTACAATCGCCATTTCCTTCATTATCACACTATATTACAGTTACACATCGCTGTACACCACATTACACTTCACTACGCTTGCGCCACGCTACACTTTGTTACACTACACTTGGGCCACTGAAAACTTACGTCACACTACACTTAATTCACATTTCACTTGCACCACACTGCACTTACTCCATACTATACTTGCGTCACACTACAAACTGCACTTACACTACACTTACGCCACACTGCAATGCTCCACTGCGATACTGCCCAATTCTTAACTATACCGCAACAATAACGCTACACCATATCACACTAGAGCACAAAACTCCACCGCCCATACCATACCACACAACACCGTCAAGCACCTCAAATACACTACAACACATAGAACGTGACACTACGCCACACAGCGCCACTCCACACACGCTACGTTACACAACGAAACTCTCCAACACTTCACAAAAATGTCATTTTTAATCATCTTCGACGAATTCCTTTCGCTGCCATCATCATCGTAGTCACCATCACCATTTCACTCTCATTATCACTCTGCACCGCCTGCACCACCATCACCCCCCCCCCCCCCGCCACTGACACTTAATTTTCGACCTCGCTTTCCCCTTTCTTTCGCTTTCCCCACACTCCTTCCCTTGTATATCGGTGTCCCGGCTTCCCTCTCCTTTTCACTATCCACATCTTTGCAACTCTTTGTAACTTTCCCTCCCATCCATCTATTTATCCATCCATCTGTCTGTCTATCTGCGTCAGTTTGCCCACCAACCCGTCCGTCTATTTATCGATCTCTCCTCCCCCCTCTCTCTCTCTCTGTTTCTCTCTCTCTTTATCCATCTATTTATATCTGCCAGTCTGTCTTATATATCTAGCTTGTAGCTATGTAAATCTCTTTAGTTTTGTGTAACCCCACCTCCCGTCTTTTCCTAATGTTTTGATGTAAACAAATTGGTATGTTTCTGATAAAAACAAATGCGTATGTCTTATATAATAGCGTGTCTGTGTATTTGCGTACATAAATATGTGGGTTTGTACTTGTACATATATACATGTATGTACACACACCGTATTTCATGGCGCACATTTTTTTCCCCCAAAACAAGAAAAAAAAAATGACCCAGCATCTCCTCTATGTGCGAAATTTGGCCTATATTACATGCCTTAATGCACTAAATACTTTTTTTTTTTCCTAAATATGCGTTGCTGATAATGTGGTGCGTTTGATATGCGCGTGTCTTTTATGCTATCAAATACGACATTACGCACACATAGATAGGCGGGAAAGAGAGAGGCGGGTGTATGCATACGTATGCATTATAATTCCTGGACAGTATTTAAATATCTTTTTGGCTCTGCGGTCATATTGTATTCAATGATATAGGTGTCGAAACCATAAGGATTTCCAACTGATGGTAGGATGCCTCTGTCCTATTCGATTTAAATTATTATTATGATGTGTATGTAATAGTTTCTACACTTACCCTTTTTTCTATTTCTTTTTTATTGATTGTTCGGGCTTGAATATCTTCATCATCATCATCATCATTCTGATTGTATTCCTATTTCTTTATTACCCACAAGGGGCTAAACACAAGTGGACAAACAAGGACAGTCATCGGTATTAAGTCGATTACATCGACCCCAGTGCGTAAGTGGTACTTAATTTATCGACCCCGAAAGGATGAAAGGCAAAGTCGACCTCAGCGGAATTTGAACTCACAACGTAACGCAGACGAAATACCTATTTCTTTACTACCTACAAGGGGCTAAACACAGAGGGGACAAACAAGGACAGACATAGGTATTAAGTCGATTACATCGACCCCAGTGCGTAACTGGTACTTAATTTATCGACCCCGAAAGGATGAAAGGCAAAGTCGACCTCGGCGGAATTTGAACTCACAACGTAACGCAGACGAAATACCTATTTCTTTATTACCCACAAGGGGCTAAACACAGAGGGGACAAACAAGGACAGACATAGGTATTAAGTCGATTACATCGACCCCAGTGCGTAACTGGTACTTAATTTATCGACCCCGAAAGGATGAAAGGCAAAGTCGACCTCGGCGGAATTTGAACTCACAACGTAACGGCAGACGAAATACCGCTAAGCATTTCGCCCGGCGTGCTAACGTTTCTGCCAGCTCGCCGCCTTGTGTTGTATTCTGATTGTATTCCCCAGCATTTCTTAGTTTTTTTCTCTTATTGTCTTGTATGGAGTTGGAACTAGTTTTGTTGTTTTTGTTGTTTCCCTTTATGCTTGGGACTTCATGGGTGTTATATTAAATTTGATGCAAATAGAAGTTGGTATTTGGTTATTAGGCACATAGCCATAAGTACAACAGGACTGTTGTGGCGTTAGTTATTGGGTGAGATATTTGCTGATATTACATAGATTTGTGGTATGTATACGTGTGTGAGTGTGTGTGTGTAATTATTATTATTAAGGCGGCGAGCTGGCACCGCCGGCCAAAGTGCTTAGCGGCCAATTCCGCCGGGCTTGAATTTGCTTCTCATCCTTTTGAGGTCAATGAAATGAGTACCAGTTGTGCACTGGGTCGATATAATCGACGTACCCCTTCCGCCGTAATTGCCGGCCTTGTGCTAAAATTTGAATCCATTTATTATTAGTAGTAATAGTATTAGTAGTAGTAGTAGTATATGGGATGTGTGTGTATGTATGCATACGTACGTATTTCTTGGAAAACTGGTTTGGGTTAGCAATAGGAAGATCTGTTTAACGATTTTGTTCAACAGTTTTACTCTAATCCAGTGGTTTTCAACGAACTTTGATTCCTAATACTTCGCCTCCATAAAGCGCTTCGTGTGTATATATGTATATACGACGGGCTTTCCGTCTACCAAATCCACTCACAAAGGCTCTGGCCGGCTTGAGGCTATAGTAGAAGACACTTGACCATGGTACCATGCAGTGGAACTGAACCTGGGACTATGTGGTTGGGAAGCAAGCTTCTTACCACACAGCCAAGCATATATATATATATTATATATATATATATATAAATGAAGTATGGAAACGGAAAACAGAGTTCGCAAGAATCTTTATTCATCACAACGATCGTTTCGACCCATCCTGCATAGGTCCCTTGTGGGTAGGACATTTATATACCTGGTTGTGTTGCCAAATAATTACTTATATGCGCAAACACACACACACACACACAACGGACTTCCATACAATTTCTGTCTACTTGTCCGGGTGTATAGTAAAACACAGTAGCTTACGTGGCTGCCAAGCGTACTTCATAATCAACCTTCTGTACATGCACGCATACACAACCAGGTGTGGAAAAACAGGAAGAGTATTTGGCTGTATAAAATTCCCTTTAGTATTTTCGTGTGCTTTATTCCACCTTAGGGGGCGAAACAAACAAAATAAAAAACATCTAAAACCCCGAATATGACACATAACATAAGTGGGGACCGAAACCGTAGCTGTTTGGTTACAAAACGACCTTGTTAACTACACAACCAAAGACAGATATTTCATATATGCCTGATCAGTTACACAAGCACATAGGGAGAACTAGTTAACTAGTCGAATGTTCAATTGTTCACACTTTCTCACAATCGCTCTCTCCTTCCTCATCATCATCTCTCTCTTCTTCTCTCTCTCTCTCTTCTCTCTCTCTCTCTCTTCTCTCTCTCTCTCTCTCTCTCTTCTCTCTCTCTCTCTCTTCTCTCTCTCTCTCTCTTCTCTTCTCTCTCTCTCTCTCTTCTTCTCTCTCTCTCTCTCTCTCTCTCTCTCTCTCTCTTCTCTCTCTCTCTCTCTCTCTCTCTCTCTCTCTCTCTTCACACGCGCGCACACATGTTCAGAATGTATGGACGACTTAACTACAAACAGGTTAACTACAGCCTCTCATTTCCTGTGCAACCAAACATGCTTCCTTCTCTGAAAGCATGCAAGTTTGTGTTGTTCTGTAATTTACATACATCTGTGAATGCATGGTTCTTTATGTATACGCATTCGTATATGTATGTAATTTACAGAACAACACAGACTTGCATGCATTATATATATATATATACACACACACATACACACGTGGATATGTATAATATTGCATACGTATCTCTATCTATCTATCTATCTATCTCTCTGTATATACATACTCACAGATAGAGATTGATAGACATATATCTATATAGATTGCATATGTTTGTATGCACACACATATGCAGTCACAGACACACATTCACACACACACACACACACACACACACACACCTTGATCCGGCTACTACTTATCGATTGACCTGAATTATATAAGTCTATGTTGGTCAGTCTAACTTTAGATATCTCTAGTTGCACCTCTCGCTGTGTGTGTGTATGTGCGTGCGTGTGCGCATGTGTGTGTATGCACATATATAAGTGTGTTGATGTATGTATACATCTCTATCGATCTATTGGCCAGTCTGTCCATCTTATCTTTTTCAGCTTCTTTCTTTCTATATCACTACTCCAGATATTTATCATCAATCAGCCTTCCTAATTATCTATCGATCTCTCTCTCAATCTCTCTCTCTTTCTCTCTCTCTCTCTCTCTCGCTCTCGCTCGCTCGCTCAAACTCGCGTTTCCGTTACCGCCCTCTCCACCTAAATCTCGTCATTTTCGAGGAATGTCGGCTTTTCTTTGTACCAAAAAATCAATAACATTATGTCTGTGAAAATGTACGTGTGTGTATACGTCTGTGTACGTGTGTGTATACGTCTGTGTACGTGTGTGTATACGTCTGTGTACGTGTGTGTATACGTCTGTGAACGTGTGTGTATACGTCGGTGTACGCGTGTGCATACGTCTGTGTACGCGTGTGTATACGTCGGTGTGCGCGTGTGTATACGTCGGTGTACGTGTGTGTACACGTCGGCGTACGTGTGTGTATACGTCGGTGTACGTGTGTGTATACGTCTGTGTACGTGTGTGTATACGTCTGTGTACGTGTGTGTGTATACGTCTGTGTACGTGTGTGTGTATACGTCTGTGTACGTGTGTGTACGTCTGTGTACGTGTGTATACGTCTGTGTACGCGTGTGTATACGTCGGTGTACGCGTGTGCATACGTCTGTGTACGCGTGTGTATACGTCGATGTGCGCGTGTGTATACGTCGGTTTACGCGCGTGTATACGTCTGTGTACGAGTGTGCTTCTGCGTGCATGTACGAATGTGTGAATATGCTCGATACTCGTGTGTAACTGAGTGTGTCGGCTTGTGTGTGTAGATGTTTGCGTAATTAGTTTGTGTGTGTGTCTGTATATAGACACAGATATACACACACACACATGCACAGACACACAGGCACATGCACACACACAGGCACCTGCACACGCACACACACAGGCACACACTCACACAAGCACACACTCACACACACAGACAGATACACAGACACACACACACGGGCACACACACACACGCAAACAGGCACTCACACACACAGACAGATACAGACACGCAGGCACAGACACACACAGGCGCACACACAAAGACACGCGCACGCACATACACATACATACACATACATGCACATATACATACACACGCATATACATCAGATATATAGATAGATATATACACATGAATGTAGGTATGTCTATACGTATATGATGAGTATGTTTGCGTGCATGTATATATATATATATATATATATATATATATATATATATATATATATAAGCACACTCATGCACACGCTTTGTGAATACCTCTGCGGCTCTTAGTGTTTGTCGCTCATAATCCATAAGTCTATAGCTTTCTCTGTGTATGGATATTTATGTATGTGCGTATATGTCCGTACCCGTACCTTTCTCCCTGTGTGTGTGTGTGTGGGTGTGTGTGTAGAATAAATTTACATATCTGTCTACCAGTCGTTTGCCGTTTTGACAATGGAAAGCAGCTGACTGACTGGCTGCCTCTCATATTTTCACTGATACATGCTCGCCCACACGTGTGCATGTGTGTGTGTGTGTGTGTAGAAATATGTTTGTATTTAAGTGTACAATTACTATAATGTGCACACTTAATGAGCTACTGTTCAAAATACCATTTAACGTGTGTGTGTGTGTGTTTATGTGTCCTCATGTGTCTGTGTGTGTGTAAAGGGGGTCTGTTTTAGAGGCATTATAGGCCCCTGGATAGTCACTTGCACTAGGCTGTATAGCCATAGAATTAGGCCCCTAGATTCGTGAAGCTCCCAGGAAACTACCCAGTATTCCCATACTTTATGACAGCACTAGCTGCCCTCTTTGACAACAGGTTTGCAAGATGACTGCAAAGGAAATTTTGTACTAAGTACGATGCTATTGTATCGGGGTTCTTCCCCAGATTTCTTTTGTCCAGAAAAGCAGCCTTGGTTTGAGGCTATAATAGGCCAATGATGAGAGCCAGTGTTTTAAGGGTAGGGCTGAAAAGTCTTCGAATATAGCTGATCTAAGGTTTTAGGATCCCCTTCGGTCATGGAGACCGTGGGATTGCGCCTAGAAAGTTCCCCTCCGTGGCACAAGTCTGGGCAAAGTTGTTTATTGAAGACCAGCAGTCACTCATGCATACCAGCGTCCTCTCTCCGCGCCACTGATGTTATCCAAGGAAAGGCCATGGCCGCAACACATTTCTACAGTTGAGTGAACTGGAGCAATATGAAAATAAAGTGTCTTGCTCAAGAAGACAACCCGTACGGGAATCGAACCCGCTACCTCGCGATTATGAGTTCGACGCTCTAACCACTGAGCCATGCTTCTCAGCAGCGACAACATCCTGCATTTGGCCTGCTTTTTCGTCTACCAAATAATTTCCCTCTATCGTTTTGTTATCATCTCACCAACATGTGCTTCATGTGTATTTTTTCTATGACGGGGGTCAGCAACAAGTGAACTATTGTAGCCCTAAAATGGTTCATCGAGGTATATTCTCTGATGGATTTCAAACTTTTCGAAAGGTCTTCAAGTTTAATATATTTGTGGGTCGTTGAACAGTCTACATAGGAGTTTGCGTCACGATTTGTTTAATTTTCGCTTACATAAGTGTTGCCAAAATAAGAATGTGGAGGTAATACGCAGGGATATGGCCAAATGTAAAAATAAAGTGGACTACTACGAAGCGAAATTAGTGATTCCTGTTCTATGGTATACCTTCATCACTAGTTTTGACAACGATTGTTTCCCATATACTCTTTTACTTGTTTCAGTCATTTGACTGCGGCTATGCTGGAGCACCGCCTTTAGTCGAGCAAATCGACCGCAGCACTCATTCTTTGTAAGCCTAGTACTTATTCTATCGGTCTCTTTTGCCGAACCGCTAGGTGACGGGGACGAAAACACACCAGCATCGGTTGTAAAGCGATGTTGGGGGGACAAACACATACACACACACACATATATATATATATATACATATATACGACAGGCTTCTTTCAGTTTCCGTCTACCAAATCCACTCACAAGGCTTTGGTCAGCCCGAGGCTATAGTAGAAGACACTTGCCCAAAGTGCCTCGCAGTGGAACTGAACCCGGAACCATGTGGTTCGTAAGCAAGCTACTTACCACACAGCCACTCCTGCGTCCATATGGCCAAACTTCTACAGCAATATCACTTGTTGAGAACACTACAGCTAATCGCACTTTCAAGTTTCCATAAAATGTCATGTTATAATCATTATATTAATTAATATAATCATTATATTAATTAATCCCCACTTAAACGTGGATGTTCTGTTAGAACAAGCTATACTGCGAAAGATAGATATTACTATTGTCTTTGTCACTAATTAACAGTGTCTTTGTCACCAGTAAGTATTTATTACTATAGCAAGTTGCATTCTCAAGTTGTATCCCCTTTTATTCAGTACAGTGTCATAGACTGAGACTTGCCAGTTGTGCCCTATTCAAGTACTATAACGATATATGTCTAACAACTGTACCCAGCTGTGTGTCCTGTTAATTCTTTGTTGTATCGTATGTTACAGCTGCTATAAGATGTCTTTGTTTACAATACCATATGTGAAGTCTGCTAAAGGATACCGTGTCCTATAAATTCTGTACAACACTATGTTAAGGATAACAGCTTGTACTATCTCAGTTCACTATAATATATTTGAAGACTGTTACATGTTTTGTGTTCCTATATACAATGTTAAGAATTCTACAGCAAGTTGTCTTACTAATTTTATACAATTCCATGCCATAAATTTACCAGAACTAGGTTGTGTCTCACTAATTCTCTACAATGTTCTATGCAAAAATTATTGCGGCAAATTTTGTCCTTTGTTATAGACAGAATGTCATTATATTAAGACTATAACGACAGGTCTGTCATCTTAACTGTAAACCATATACTATTTTCATGATTATTACAATAAGTTGTGTTCTAATTCTATAAGCTAATTCATGATAAGATTACTACCGGATGTTGTGTTCACTTAATTCTGTTCCATGTCACACGTTATATCACATGTCATCAATTCGCGTTCTAATTCTGTTAAGAACTTACTTGATGACTGATAACTTAAGTACGAAAGCAAGTTGTGTCCTGTGTCCGCTTAATGCCAAACAGTATCTTCTTAATATTTCTGCACGCCGTCAAAGGTCAGGACTGCTTGTGAAACGTGAATTGTCTTAATTTTTTTGTAGAGAAAGTTTTGTCCTCATTCTCTGCAGCTGCGGCCGACAACGTTTTTTACACCACAGACTGATTTCGTACAAGACATGATCCGTGGATCACGCGCATAACAAAACAATAAAATGCATGATATATAATTTGATTATTACATATATATGTAATACTTGTATATTTATTTTTTTATTGCTCGCAGGGAGGTTAATAATATTTGTACATTGCATATATGATATAATATATAATGCAAAAACACCCTGCAGACCGCGATAGTCAATAAAATAGAAATAAAATGAAAAACTTACTTTCTGCGCAGTCCGGTACGAAATAATCCACAGCTCGGTATTGGACTGCGGCCCAGTAGTGGATGGGGACTCCTCTTTCATGGTGCCACGTGTCTTAATTCTACTACAGTATAAGGTGACCTACCCATTCTGCACAATGTCGTAGCTTATGAATACACCAACAAATTCGTTACATAATTCTGGACAATATTATATGTTAGGAATTCTAATCGCAGGTTTATACCCTGCTAGTTCTGTGAAGTATTATAATTCTTCTGCATTAATTTGTGTTCTCTGTATTCCAGACGGTGTCATTTAAGATTATTAATATAGAAACACGCATTTTCTTTCTATTCAAAGTAATATTTTAAAACTACTAGGGTATATTGTGAATTCTTAACTTTGTGCAATGATTCTGTTAAAATCCCTACGTCCATTGCAGTCAGTTTTGCCTCTTATATACAATATCATATACCTTATGACCTTCAATTATGTACAGTATTATACATACATTTGTGATCTTTTATGTACAATGTTGCGATGTCATACACTTGTGACATCTTGATAATGTACAAAGTCATATACTTGTGACATCTTGATAATCTAGTCATATACTTGTGACATTTAATTATGCACTATGTCATACATATACTTGTGATCGTTTTAATTATGTACAATCTCATATACTTTGATCTTTTTAATTATATACATTCTCGTGTACTTGTGATAGTTTCATTATGTACAAAGTAATATGTCAAGACTTTAGCAGTATATCGCATCTTAATTATATTTAATGCCATATATCAAAACTACTACAGTAAATTATGTCCTGTTAATCCGTTACCATGTCATAAGTTAAAACTAGTTCAGCACGTTGTTTACTCTTACTTAATTCTGTACAATCTTATGTGTCAAAGCAACTCCAGCAAGTTATCTCTTATCAATATTATACAATGTCATAGGTTAAAACTTCTACAGTAAATTGTTTCCTATTAATTTTGTACAGTGTCACGTCTTATGACCTTTCCGACAGGCTGTACACGCTTGATGATATACAATACCATTTGTCAAATCTACCTACTTCCATCAAGTAGTCTCCTCGTAAATGTTCTATTTAAATAACTACTAGAATAAGTTATCTCCCTTTCTGTATAATGACGTATGTCTTGAGTAATATGACAATTTGTGTTCTCCTACTTCCGTAGAATGTCATGTAATGGCTACTAAAGCTAGTGTTGTTCTCTCAATACTGTAAAACACCATGTCGTGAGTGTTGACATCTATTTGAGTCGTCCTAATTATATATAAAGCCTCATATGTGCATTCTCTAGTTATGTGACATCATTATTATTATTATCATTAAGGCGGCGAGCTGGCAGAAACGTTAGCACACCGGGCGAATGCTTAGCGGTATTTCATCTGCCGTTACGTTCTGTGTTCAAATTCCGCCGAGGTCGCCTTTGCCTTTCATCCTTTCGGGGTGGTCGATTAAATAAGTACCAGTTATGCACTGGGGTTAATTTAATCGACTTAATTTGTTTGTCTGTCCTTGTTTGTCCTCTCTGTGTTTAGCCCCTTGTGGGTAGTAAAGAAATAGGTATTTCATCCGCCGTTACATTCTGAGTTCAAATTCCGCCGAAATCGACTTTGCTTTTCATCCACAAAAATAAATAATGCCTAGAGTAGTTCTGACTACAATTATTATTATTATTTATTATTATTAAGGCGACGTGCTGGCAGATTCGTTAGCGCGCTGGACGAATGCTTAGCAGTATTTCGCTCGTCGCTGTTCTGAGTTCAAATTCCGTTGAGGTCGATTTTGCCTTTCATCCTTTCAGGGGGCGATAAAATAAGTACCAGTTGAACACAGGGGTGGATGTAATCGACTCATCCCACCTCCCCCTCCCCCAAGCTGCCCTTGTGACAAAAAATTGAAATAATAATAATAATTATTATTTATAGTAATTTAATTTTGTCTTATTTTTATATTTTTCAGAAAATGACAGTGCGATGAAAAACGACACGGAAGTGGCACTTCGCCTGCCGCATCCAGCTCTCTGTCAGCTTGACTACCATTATTGCAAGGCCAGTGATCTGCTCGCTGACACTACCAACACGAGCAACACCAGTGGTGGGTCTAACCACCGAGTTATGAAGAGGAAGCTTCGTGACTTCGTAGACAGCTACAGAGAAGAAGAATTTTACCTTGAACGTCCAGCACCGAAACGTGTCTCACCGTTTCTAAACACGCCCAAACAACGCAAGGACGAACGCAAGCGAATTGTTCGTTTGTCCGTACATAAACTGCGGGCAATGGAAGACCCGGAGAACTTTCTACGGAAGTCCGTCCTAATCAACAACGTGCTCCGTCGACTTCACCAGGAAATCCGTGAAGAGAAACGAGGCAATACACGTTTTAGTGGAAGTCTCGGCTTGGCTTCTGCCGGTTATCCGTACTACAGACCTCGAAGAATCGATTACGATATGCTTGGTAACAGTTACTTGCCAACACCAGCTGCTTTTCTCTTTGATGAGCCGTGTTTCCCGACTGAAACCGAAAAAATTACCGACGACATGACCGACTCACTGGTACGAAGTCTTGAGGCCAGTACGCCTCCACCTTCGCCACCATCGTCTCCAGCTGCAGTTAACCATTTAACGACGACGACGACGGCGGCGGTGACGGGGGTGAATATCACTACCACCAGTCTTGTCACTCCTATTACCGCCACTACTACTAGTACTACCACCACAACTGGTAGCAGCAGTAGTACTACTACGACTAACAACACTTCTATTATTTCTACTACTACTACTACTACTACTGTTACTACTTCTACCGCCACCCCAACTAACAATACCGCGACTACGACGACGACGACGACGACGGGTGCAACTAATACAACGTCGTCGAATTCGCTGCCCGGTAACGTTAGTAGTAATAATCATATATGTAGTAGTAGTAGTGGTAGTAACGGCAGTAGCAACTTGTGTGTGAATAACACTAATACTAACAATGACAATAATAATAATTACAACATTATCAATTTTAACACCTACAATAACAACAACAACAACAGCATACACCACAACAACTTTAGTACTTCAAATTTTCTAACCAGTAGCCATGTTGGTTTTACATCATTTGCAACGACTCCACCTACCGGTTTACCGGATTATCGGAATACCGGAATAACTAGTGCCGGAATTACGGTACAAGAGAAGCAATTATCAGTTGATATGGACGTGGTATTTAATAATTTAATCAGAGCTTTAGGCGAAACTTAGCGAAATTGATAAATAAATACATTTATATATATATATATATATGTATGTATGTGTGTATTATATAATATATATATATATATATATAAAATTTTAAAAGGTAATAAGATAAAAATATATATATATAATGCATAGAGACTATATTTAAAGTAATGAATGAGATTTGAGAGAGAGAGAGAGAGAGAGAGAGAGAGAAAAAAAAAAGGTTAAGAGAAATTGTATGTCAAGTGTACAAAGAGCAACAAAAAAAAAATTGGATGAGCGAACGTGAAAAAGGAAAGGGAATGGTTTGAATGAATAGTGTCAAAATTCAAAGTAAAATTTAAAATATATATATATATATATATCAATAAAAACTTATATTTCAATTATATATTAAAAAATATGAGAATTGTCTTGTTTATTTTGCTTTTGTTGCTGTTTTTTTTTTTTTTTTTTTTTCTTTTTCTTTTGGTCTATTTTTGGTAAAAGAGGAGTAAAAAGCTTATCAACAAAGGAATAGATTTGAATATATCAATTGCAAACAGGTCGCTGATAAGAGGTTTCGAAAAAGGTATACGTTCACAGCAGCGTACTTGTTTCAAAGATAGGTCTGCACACTGTGTTTGTTTGTGTACACGAATATGCATACGCATTTTCATCGAATTTTGGAGTACGTGATAAGAGGTTTCGAAAAAGGTATACGTTCACAGCAGCGTACTTGTTTCAAAGATAGGTCTGCACACTGTGTTTGTTTGTGTACACGAATATGCATACGCATTTTCATCGAATTTTGGAGTACGTGATAAGAGGTTTCGAAAAAGGTATACGTTCACAGCAGCGTACTTGTTTCAAAGATAGGTCTGCACACTGTGTTTGTTGTGTACACGAATATGCATACGCATTTTCATCGAATTTTGGAGTACGTGATAAGAGGTTCGAAAAAGGTATACGTTCACAGCAGCGTACTTGTTTCAAAGATAGGTCTGCACACTGTGTTTGTTTGTGTACGCGAATATGCATACGCATTTTCATCGAATTTTGGAGTACGTGATAAGAGGTTTCGAAAAAGGTATACGTTCACACAGCAGCGTACTTGTTCAAAGATAGGTCTGCACACTGTTTGTTTGTGTACACGAATATGCATACGCATTTTTATCGAATTTTGGAGTACGTGATAAGAGGTTTCGAAAAAGGTATACGTTCACACAGCAGCGTACTTGTTTCAAAGATAGGTCTGCACACTGTGTTTGTTTGTGTACACGAATATGCATACGCATTTTCATCGAATTTTGGAGTACGTGATAAGAGGTTTCGAAAAAGGTATACGTTCACAGCAGCGTACTTGTTTCAAAGATAGGTCTGCACACTGTGTTTGTTTGTGTACACGAATATGCATACGCATTTTCATCGAATTTTGGAGTACGTGATAAGAGGTTTCGAAAAAGGTATACGTTCACAGCAGCGTACTTGTTTCAAAGATAGGTCTGCACACTGTGTTTGTTTGTGTACACGAATATGCATACGCATTTTCATCGAATTTTGGAGTACGTGATAAGAGGTTTCGAAAAAGGTATACGTTCACAGCAGCGTACTTGTTTCAAAGATAGGTCTGCACACTGTGTTTGTTTGTGTACACGAATATGCATACGCATTTTCATCGAATTTTGGAGTACGTGCTTCAGTAATAAGCAAATATGTTCGACAAAGGTATGTGTGCGTTTGTATGTAGCGTGTACAGAATTGAAGCTGGAAATGCACTTGAGTTTTCAATGAGGTTTATTTACATAAAAAAACAACCGGTTTCACAATTTTAAGATTATCGAAAATAGTATAAATGGATGGACGTGGGAGCTATACCACTTATTCGCGCCTCTGTTGACTAAGATATAAAAAATGCATGTATACACTACTAGCAGTATCGCCCGGCGTTGCTCGGGTTTGTAAGGGAAATAACTATATTAGCATTTTCAGAGAGTTATAGCCAAAAAATAGCAAAAAAAGCATTAAAAATGGAAAAAAAAAATTATTGTAAATTTTTTTTAAATCGTTGACTCATCGTAGACATTTTTAGAGAGTTACTTCCCTTAAATAATAGCGAAAAAAATGCATTAAAATGGGAAAAAATGATGGTAATTTCTTTTTTTAATCGTAGACTCATCGTAGACGCGCGCTAATACCCAGAAGGGCTCGATGTGAATCACGACTATAAGATACCCGGTTTTGGTTAAACTGCACTGCAAAATGTGGGAGTAGTTAGGAATCTAAATCGTAGGAGACAGACAGCACACAACTTGACTTTTATATATAAAGATATACTCACACATATATACTTGTATGAGTTTAGAATATTCATCGGTGACATTGGGTCGAAAGCATATTTTGCAGGAAGCCAAGTTGGTCAAGGCAACATTAGACGAAGGAAAAATTTTATATTTTTCAAAGAAATAGATAATAAATTATATAAAAGCCAGTTTTTTTTTTCATTCAGTTACTATAATGTGCGGAAGTCTAAGACTTCAGAATAAACCAGTGACCTGGCAGAATCGTTATAGCACGTCGGGCAAAATGCTTCTGCGGCCATGCTGGAGCACTGCCTTTAGTCGAACAGGTCGACCCCAGGACTTATTCTTTGTAAGCCTAGTACTTATTCTATCGATATATTTTGCCGAACCGCTAAGTTACGGGGATGTAAACACACCAACATCGGTTGTCAAACGATGGTTGGGGAACAACAAAGACGGGCTTCTTTATACCAAATCCATTTTATACGACGGGCTTCTTTATACCAAATCCACTCACAAGGCTTTCGTCGACCCGAGGCAATTGTAGAAGACACTTGCCCAAGGTGCCACACAGTGGGACTGAACATGGTTAGGAAGCAAGCTTCTTGCCACACAGCCACGCCTGCGCCTAATCAGTATTATGGATATACTTTACAAGATTAGCGTCGGGTTTAGCAAGGCATTTGTGAAATCAATGCAAACCTTCGCATCAATATGTTTCCCACAGAAAGAAGAGTTGAAAACAGTAATGAACTGAGATTTAATGCTGAAGCACTCAATGCCTCGTCCTTCGCGACACGCACGGGACACAGGCATTTTAGTCATAGCCAGTACGATCCCACTGTCCCATAAAATATTAATATGATAATTTTAAAAAGATAAAAAATACCTAAAAACGTCCTATTGAATGGGTCTCAAATTGTCAGTCTGGTGTTCTTTTTAATTTTTCTTTTCTTATTTAGGTCCCGTCCCCACCGAAACAAGGCCTTAAAGCCTTGCTACCCCTCGCAGAAAATTTATAAAATAAAATAAAAAAATAAAAAAATACTGCAGGGTCTCCAACAAACCAACATCTCGGTCTACAAGAAAAAAAACAGAATATATATATATATATATATAATGGCTGTGTGGTAAGTAGCTTGCTAACCAACCACATGGTTCCGGGTTCAGTCCCACTGCGTGGCACCTTGGGCAAGTGTCTTCTGCTATAGCCCCGGGCCGACCAATGCCTTGTGAGTGGATTTGATAGACGGAAGCTGAAAGAAGCCTGTCGTATATATGTATATAATATATGTGTGTGTTTGTGCGTCTGTGTTTGTCCCCCTAGCATTGCTTGACAACCGATGCTGGTGTGTTTACGTCCCCGTCACTTAGCGGTTCGGCAAAAAAGAGATCGATAGAATAAGTACTGGGCTTACAAAGAATAAGTCCCGGGGTCGATTTGCTCGACTAAAGGCGGTGCTCCAGCATGGCCGCAGTCAAATGACTGAAACAAGTAAAAGTATAGTGTGTATGCGCATGTATGTGTAGACATAGGAGAAATTACGATAAACACAAGTTTATAATATAAGCTCCAACATATATCCCACCATTGTAGTTATTAGAACTCTGCATTATTTAAGTAGCCAATTTCACTTTAGAACATCCGATGTAGGGTTCCAAATAAACTCAATGGTGAAACGTACGTAAGGACAAATGATAAACTTGTACTTATCGTAATTTCTCCTATATTTAGTTATGATGTAACCAGGAATACTACTACTCTTAAATACAGTGGTTGTTTAACCCCTATATTGGAAGCAGACCAATGATATTCTATATGGAGCTTGAAACTTAACAGTAGGAATCATACATCTATTTGTACAAACATGGTACATTATGCATATATATATATTTATGTATATGCATAAATGTATATGTGTATGCACACACACACAGATATATATACGAGAAGGTAGTAAAATGTTTCTGGCTTTAAGGATATCGTGGAAGGCCTGGTTGGAGGCCCAAACTTCCGAGTTCTTTTGCAAGGCTTAGAAAAACTGAAGGACCACTGCAATAAGTGTGTGAATCTGAGAGCAGAATATGTTTAATAAAATTATGATTAACTGATCCTCTTGTATTTTCTTTTACCCAAAGCCAGAAACTTTTCAGCACTCCATCGTGTGTGTGTGTGTGTGTGTGTGTTTGTGTGCCTCATCTTTCTTCACGTCTTTTTGGGAGACTCGTGTAGGGTGTCTACTTCCAAAATGCAGTTGCCGAAGCTGATAGATACTGTTTAATATTTCTGGTTTCATCAGAAACGTTTGCAGGCCGGGCGAAACGCTTAGAGGTATTTCGTCTGCCGCTACGTTCTGAGTTCAAGTTCCGCAGAGGTTGACTTTGCCTTTCATACTTTCGGGGTCGATAAATTAAGGACCAGTTCCGCACTGGGGTCGATATAATCGACTTAATCCGTTTGTCCTCTCTGTGTTTAGCCCCTTGTAGGTAGTAAAGAAATAGGTATTTCGTTTGTGTGAGTTTGGATTTATTGGTATTTATTATTGGTGTGCGTCTGTATAGTAAGTGCAAGTTTCTATTGACTGTTTTTGTGTTATTTCCTGTTATAATTATTGTTCCTGTAATAATTATTTGTGTGATAGTCTTCGTTCGAAAGCTATCGTGTGTTTTCCCCTGTGGGGGAAACATTAATTGCTGGCAAGATGCCAAAAAGTGTAACTTCGTCTGGCGAAGAGTCGTCAACCAACACGGAGGCAAAAAAGATTGATAGTTTAATATTTGGTGATATTTCGGATTCTTCTGAAAGTGAATTTCCCCAACCATCAATGGGTACTGTTGCAAAGAGGAATATTGACGTGAAAAGTATTGAAACAGAAGAAAATAAACAAAAAAAGTTTTGCGTCGGCGGCTGAAGGTGGAACCCGCCAGCTGTTGACAAACAAAAATGACCTGATAAAGTACAAAGATATGATAATTGAAGACGGTGTTGTAAAAGTTCAACCTCCGGAAGAACTATTAATGTTACAAAAAAGAAAAACAATTATTTTAAAATCTTACTGTCTAAAAAGAAAACAATTAATCGAGTGAGCGAAGAGAAAATTGAGAAGTGCTTGAAACCCTTCTGGGAGGATATCACATACCTAGCCAGAGGGAAGAAGTTTAGTACTATCGAAGTACGACTAAAAGATATAGAAACTGCACAAATGCGCTGTTAAATCTTTAGAAACGGGGGACGTTGTTTAATTCAATATATATGGGAATGAGGACGTCAAAGATACATATACCAAGGGTCCCACCTCAAAGTCGACCCTATATGGTTGATGACGGCAGCCCTGGCAAAAAGGAAGATAATATAACACTCCTTCAGGCTACCGTCACAGGAAAGGTTTATTGGACCGGTCAAACGGTTCACCTAATGCAAGCAGAACAGTCAAGTTTAGAACAGTTACCGGAGAAAATAGAAATTGGGGAGGATCTTCTTAACGTATACGTCGAAGGGCGTAAGCCCCGATGTTTTCAGTGTGACCAGCTGGGCCATATAAAAAAACACTGTAGAACCGGCGAAGAAGAATCCGATGGTGAGGAAGAGAGAGAAACAAGAAAAGAAAGCAACTAACAACGAGAAAAATAGAAAGCTCAAATCAACAAAAGCAGGTCGAACTAAGATTTTAAAAAACTG
>NC_043002.1:92767516-92846566 GCF_006345805.1 Octopus sinensis
CCGACGCCTATAACCGGCAGCGACTGAAGGCGTCCGGCAACCATTGATGGAGCCGAGAAATTTACGGCCCAGAGTCTGAACCTTATCTTTCAGAATCATCGCCGATGAAGGAAAGACAACTAAAGAATATTTTTTGTCTTCTATCGAAACCAAGGCGATCGGAACTGATACAGACAGGTCGAGACCTTCCCTTATATAACATTTGATGGCTAAGCACGTGATCATATTTCTATGACGTGTTACCAGTCTGACGGGCCTATTGTTTTCAATTCTTCTCTATTTTCGACCTAAAAAATCTATTACGTATCAACAAATATATGTGGCTAAAATCAATTCGTCCTGTGAATTGGTTTCCTCATTTGAAATGTTCTATGACATCATAATAAACGAAACAAACTTCGAAAAATTATTCAAAATTATTCAAAAATAAATGAATAAATGATTTTTTTTAAATGAAGTTATATTTTCTTTTTTAAAAGAAATATTATCTTCTAAATTTCTGGATTTTTAGAAATATATATCTAACAAATATGCTTCAATTTTTTTTTTAATGCTTGGGATCTTTTCGGTTTGACCGGCAGTTTTTTAAAATAATTTCCACGTAACTAAAAAATTTTAAACTTCGTATACTGGTAGAATGTGTTTATAAAACATCTTTTTCTCTTGGCTTTATTGAGAAAATTCTATAGTTTGTAAGATATTTGTTGTTGTTTTGTGAAAACATTCTGTGCCGTATAAAATGCCCCTCGTTTAAGAAACAGATTGGGTTTATTTACATTTCTGAAGAAAAAAAGATACCCTTCCTCCCACCCCTAACCCTAACCCTAACTAACCCTAAATCTAACCCTAACCCTAAAATAGATTGAAATGCAATACATCGATACTAGGGTCATAATTATGGGTGACAATTTCATATGACACCTCTAGAAAAAACTGTCTGTCAAACCGAAAAGATGCTTGCTCATCCCGTAAAAATATATTATTCGCAATATGTATTTTACTAGATGGTAGTGAGTTGATGTAACCCTCGGTGTAACCCACGACTTACTTTTACTTACATCTTTCTCTAACCTCTGAGTTCAAATTCTGCGGAATCGAGTATAAATCGAGTTGTTTACTCATTTCTCCAGAAAAGATAAAATAACGGATCTTTTCGGTTTGAACGGTAGTTTTTTCTAGCGGTGTCATATGAAATTGTCATCCATAATTATGACCCTAGAATCGATCTATTGCATTTCAATCTGTTTTAGGGTTAGGATTAGTTAGGATTAGGGTTAGGGGTGGGGGAAGGGTATCTTTTTTTCTTCACAAATCTGTTTCTTAAACGAGGGACATATTAATACGGCACAGAATGTTTTCACCTCAATAGACGGTCATTGATTGGTTGAAATTGCAGAAATTGAAGAAAAAAAAACAACAAATATCTTACAAACTATAGGATTTTCTCAATAAAGCCAAGAGAAAAAGATGTTTTATAAACACATTCTACCAGTATACGAAGTTTAAAATCTTTTAGTTACCTAGAAATTATGTTAAAAATTGCCGTTCAAACCGAAAAGATCCAAAATAACAACTAATTTAGGATCAATCGAAACGACTAAACTGTGTAACACGATTTTTGTCCTTGGGTAGCAACTGTTACTTCCTGTTTGCTTACCCATAGGGAGGGTGGAAAATGGCTAATATTTCCTTCAAACTTTTGTTACATTTATTCAAACCATCCAAAATCCTTCTCAGTACATGGCTATCACACTCGCCACCACCACCACCTCTACTCCTACTCATCATCAGAGATGCAGATATTGTCTGCCACAAAGGGACATGGTTAAGTGGTTCAGCTGGCAGAAACGTTAGCACGCCGGGCGAAATTCGTAGCCGTATTTCGTCTGCCGTTACGTTCTGGGTTCAAATTCCGCCGAGGTCGACTTTGCCTTTCATCCTTTCGGGGTCGATAAATTAAGTACCAGTTACGCACTGGGGTCTATGTAATCGACTTAACACCTATGTCTGTCCTTGTTTGTCCCCTCTGTGTTTAGCCCCTTGTGGGTAGTAAAGAAATAGGTTCAGATCAAGCAACTGACAAGCAACTCTGTGGTACTGAGCAGAATATTTCTTCTAATGATGTTTCTGCTTCAGCAACCCAGCGCTGTAGCTGACTGATATCTAACGGAAAATAGGTCAGTTTCAAAACATTGAGGTTCTGGTCACAAAAGCAGAGTCTGAAATGAATAGTAGTAATTTCCTTTGATTTCAAGATAGAAACAAATAGGAAATAACACTGACCAAAGACAATACATAAATAAATAAAATCTTGTTACACAGTGTTAACAGTTCCCAAAGACTTCGTGTCACCTGTAACAATATGTAGAAGTTCTTATTTTACACAGGCAGATATATCTACTGGATTTTTTAAATAAATGTACGAAGAGAGGGTTGATTCAAAGGGCAAACCTCTTCTTGTCGCCCGGCCTACAGAAACAGCAACCAAATTATCCTCCCAATATTCATTACCTTCTTCAGTAATGAAGGACAACGAACCCCTGGTAATTATTGCTTCGACACTTATGATTATAGATGGCGCTGAGTCATAAGTGAACTGGCATAAAACGACAACGAGGAATAGGATTTAGTCGATCAAGTAAGTACCTAAAAATAGCCATATTTTAAAATAGCTTGCTAATATTGGTTTCAAATTTTGGCACAAGGCCAGCAACTTCAGGGGAGGGGTAAATCGATTACATTGATCCCAGTGCTCAACTGATATTTATTTTATCGATCCCGAAAGGGGAAGTCAACCTCGGCAGAATTTGAACTCAGAACGTAAAGACGGACGAAATACTGCTGAGCATATTGCCTGGCGTGCTAACGATTCTGCCAGCTCGCGGCCTTATATCTTGTTAATATTAACAAGGCCGTTTGTAAAAATTAATTTTCATAAGATGGTGGGAAGTGAGAGTTGTTTTGAGAGTCAAAAGATCATTTTCTGAAGCGAACGGTAGACAGTAAGGAAGTTTTATTAAGCAGAGTGCAAGGAAACTAATGGAGGACTGGGTGTTAAGAGTACTCCGTCGGTTACGACGATGAGGGTCCCAGCTGATACGATCAACGGAACAGCTTGCTCGTGGAATTAACGTGCAAGTGGCTGAGCACTCCACAGACACGTGTACCCTTAACGTAGTTCTCGAGGAGATTCAGCGTGACACAGAGTGTAACAAGGCTGGCCCTTTGAAATACAGGTACAACAGAAACAGGAAGTAAGAGTGAGAGAAAGTTGTGGTGAAAGAGTACAGCAGGGTTTCACCACCACCCCCTGCAGGAGCCTCGTGAAGCTTTAGGTGTTTTCGCTCAATAAACTCTCACAATGCCCGGTCTGGGAATCGAAACCGCGATCCTACGACCGCGAGTCCGCTGCCCTAACCACTGGGCCATTGCGCCTCCACGGACTGGGTGTACAAAAATAAGTGAGCAAGTTTGGGTATGGGTATGTTTGTAAGCCGTGATGGGGCGAGAATCTCCGTGTCTTGGCCAAGCCCTTCAATGAAGATACTTTGATTCCGAGTGAGTTTGAATTCATAACATAAATAGTATTTCATCCAGCTTTCTGGGATTTAATCATACCAATAATTAAATATAATATGCATGTAATATGCATGTAATTTAGACAGGAGAAGAGAAATCCTGGAAAAGAAAACAAGATGAAATCGACCCCGATACCCGACTCATAATCATTTTGCTGCCCCTGTTGGATGAAGTTGTCCATAAACAAGATTATATAGTTAAAGACAGGGTAGGGTGGAGAAGGAGAGAGAGAGGGAATGAGAAAGAGAGAGAGAGAGAAAGAGAAAGAGAGAGGCAGACAGACAGACGGACTGACAGACAGAAACACTCACGTATGGATGTCAATTTGGCCTATATGGTTTGATAGCTAACTAGCTAGCTAGATAAGTTTCTTTATTGGCCACACAGGGCTGCACACAGATGGGACAAGTTACAAGGTAGAGCTTTTCTTTTGGAGGAGCAAAAAAAAGATGGCGTAGGTTTTCGATCAAAAGGGATCATAAAAGGGAAAAAAGAACAAAAAAAGAAAAAAAGAAAAAAAACGGAAAAAAGGGAAAAGGACCAAAAGAAAAGAAAAATGAAAAAAGAAGAGAAAATAGGGAAAAAGGGGAAGAGGAAAAAAACGATCAATAGGGATCGTGTATCACAGTGTCATGATGTATGGTGTAAAAGGGAAAGCAAGTAAGGTTTATCCGTGGGAAGAACAGCCTACGAAAAAGACCACGGTAACCTTGGTCAATATTGTTATATGTTACCACATTTGTTTGCAAGTGGGTAACCCTCTGTTTTCAATTTCTGGGTTCATAGGATTATGCTCAAGGTGGCTTCGTCATTCATACGTGCCATCCTTGCTACATTCACCCATCTTTTTTTAAAACGTTCGCTAGACAAAACTTGCCTCTCTACTCTCACTTTCCTTTTCAAGTGGTACTTGAAGAAGTCGATGAGAGGTTGACCAGAGAGGAAAGTGTTTGTCTCCAATCGTTTCAGACGCGTCCACCAGATACGTTCTTTCGCCATAGCCACAAGGATGATGAAAATAGCTCTTCCTTCCCGTTTGAAGGGAGCAGGCGTGACGATATTAACGATAGATAGATGGATGGATGGATGGATGGATGGATGGACAGAGAGAGAGAGAGTGAGAAAAAGAGAGAGAGAGAAAGAGAGAGCGAACCAGCCTGACTGACTGTCAGACGGACAGACGGACCGACGGACCGACAGACAAGCAGACTGACAGACAGACAGACGTGCAGGCAAGTAGGCAGACAGACAGACAGGTAGGCAGACAGACAGACAGGCAGACAGACAGACAGACAGACAGATAGATAGATAGATAGATAGATAGATAGATAGATAGATAGATAGATAGATAGATAGATAGATTTGGAAGAAGGGCAAGTTTACAAAATCCATATGAATCGATAGTTGAGTTTTATTGATTGTAAAGATGCTTTGGCAATATTAAGAAGGAAATGTCTTTGATAATGTGGAAGAATTCTTGTGGGAAAAAGCAATCAATATAGGATCCAATACTGACAAGTACGAAACTTTCGGAACTTGTAATTCTGAAAACCATTTACTCAATTCAGGAACGTTCCAGAAAACATATTACGGTGAAAGATATATATATATATATATATACACACACACACACACATATATATATATACAAGGAGAGAGAGAGAGTGAGTGAGAGAGATAGGTAGGTAGGTTGGTAGGTAGGTAGGTAGGTAGGTAGGTAGGTAGGTAGGTAGGTGAGTAGGTCGGTAGGTATGTATGTAGGTAGGTAGGTAGGTAAGAAGGTAGCAATAGAGGTAGATCGATAGAAAACACATACATACATACATACATACATACATACATGTACGTATGTATGTATCATATTATAATGGGCGTTATGTCCATCTGTCTGTCTGTGCCCTCTTCGCGGTCAAACGGCTGGACCAATGGTCACGATGTTTTTCGGAATTACGAAGGAGGTAATCAGGAAGGTTTTTAGCGAAAAAAAAATGTGAAAAAGTATAATTATTTAGTGGATATTGAGTTTTGTATTAATAAACCACCCTTGATATTTTTTTTTCTCTTGTTAAAATTCCAGCGACGAGAATTAACTCTGGATTCTCCCACCCAGTTTGTGAATTTGGAGGGTTCAGGTTTGTGGTACTATCCCTTTATTTTTCCATCGTAGATGGGAAAATTCCTAAAGATTTCGCTCGCGCATTCACTGCAAACAAGGCACAAGGCCAGACTTTAGATCGTGTAGGTGAATTTTTACCCACCCCGATATTCACACACGGATAAGTTATACGTCGCTATGAGTAGAGCAACCGAGCTCCAGTAATTTGAAAATTAGAGTCGACCCAACAGAAAATATCGTCTACAAAGAAGTTTTGTAATCATATTGATATTATCGAAAGGAATATGATTCATAATTTAAATAAAGAAATTTGTGAACTTTGAATGTATACGAGTATAAACAAGCATAAAATAGCGTAAACAACTAAAATAAAAGTATATCTAAAAACATTTTTTAAAGTACTTTTTGGATGGAATGGATGGAAGCACTCCGTCGGTTACGACGACGAAGGTTCCGGTTGATCCGAATCAACGGAACAGCCTGCTCGTGAAATTAACGTGTAAGTGGCTGAGCACTCCACAGACACGTGCACCCTTAACGTAGTTCTCGGAGATATTCAGCGTGACACAGAGAGTGACAAGGCCGGCCCTTTGAAATACAGGTACAACAGAAACAGGAAGTAAGAGTGAGAGAAAGTTGTGGTGAAAGAGTACAGCAGGGATCACCACCATCCCCTGCCGGAGCCTCGTGGAACTTTTAGGTGTTTTCGCTCAATAAACACTCACAACGCCCGGTCTGGGAATCGAAACCGCGATCCTACGACCGCGAGTCCGCTGCCTTAACCACTGGGCCATTGCGCCTCCACACTTTTTATGTAGTGGTCGAAGGAAGCTCTAACTTTCGTTAGGAGTGGTCCACATAACCATTCATGATACAGAGACTGAGAGTCTGATTCAGTTCGAGAGTGAATCGTCATGGCATGTCACTCAGTCGCAAACACATGTCATACAACTGCAATAGAATGCTGTATCACCAACAATAATGTGATTTCTTTGTGGAGGCCCAATGGCCCAGTGGTTAGGGCAGCGGACTCGCGGTCGTAGGATCGCGGTTTCGATTCCCAGACCGGGCGTTATGAGTGTTTATTGAGCGAAAACACCTAAAGCTCCACGAGGCTCCGGCAGGGGATGGTGGTGATCCCTGCTGTACTCTTTCACCACAACTTTCTCTCACTCTTACTTCCTGTTTCTGTTGTACCTGTATTTCAAAGGGCCGGCCTTGTCACTCTCTGTGTCACGCTGAATATCCCCGAGAACTATGTTAAGGGTACTCGTGTCTGTGGAGTGCTCAGCCACTTACACGTTAATTTCACGAACAGGCTGTTCCGTTGATTCGGATCAACCGGAACCCTCGTCGTCGTAACCGACGGAGTGCTTCTACATAACCATTCATGATACAGAGAGTCTGATTCAGTTCGAGAGTGAATCGTCATCGCATGTCACTTAGTCGCAAACACATGTCATACAACTCCAATAGAATGCTGTACCACCAACAATAATGTGATTTCTCTAAGACATCATCTAGTAATCTATCCAGTCCATTTACACGTTTCTCAATACATACTGCTCATTTTATGCCTCCATCGTAGACGGGTAGGTAGATTTGCTAGTGTATGTAATGTATGGATGTATGGATGTATGTGTGTGTATAATATGTATGTGTGTATGTATATTAAATAGGCAGGAAAACAGAGAGGTATAAAGATAAACAAAACACATTGAACAAGATGACATAACTTACGGACACAGAAAAACACATAGACACGAAGCATTGACACACACACACACATAGATAGATTGATAGACAGACAGACAGACAGACAGACAGACAGACAGACAGACAGACAGACAGTAGATAGATAGATAGATAGATAGATAGATAGATAGATAGATAGATAGATAGATAGATAGCCTGACTGACTGACAAACATACAGACATACAGACAAATAGATATATATATAGATAGATAGATAGATAGATAGATAGATAGATAGATTGATAGATAGACAGACATACATACAGACAGACAGACAGACAGATAGATAGATAGATAGATAGATAGATAGATAGATAGATAGATAGATAGATAGATAGATAGACAGACATACGACAGACAGACAGACAGACGATAGATAGATAGATAGATAATAGATAGATAGATAGATAGATATAGATAGATTGATAGATAGACAGACATACAGACAGACAGACAGACAGATGATAGATAGATAGATAGATAGATAGATAGATAGATAGATAGATAGATTGATAGATAGACATACATACAGACAGACAGACGACAGACAGATAGATAGATAGATAGATAGATAGATAGATAGATAGATAGATTGATAGATAGACAGACATACAGACAACAGACAGACAGATATATAGATAGATATAGATAGATAGATAGAAGATAGATAGATAGATAGATAGATAGATAGATAGTTTCTTTATTAGCCACACAGGGCTGCACACAGATGGGACAAATAACAAGGTAGAGCTTTTCTTTTGGGGGATGAAAGAAAAAAAAAGTGGCGTAGGTTTTCGATCAAAAGAGATCGTAAAAGGGAAAAAAGAAAAAAAAAGAAAAAAGGAAAAGAAACAAAAGAACAGAAAAAGAAAAAGACAGAACAGGAAAAAAGGGGAAGAGGAAAAAAACGATCAATAGGGATCGTGTATCACAGTGTCATGATGTACGGTGTAAAGGGGGAAGCAGATAAGGATTATCCGTGGGAAGAAAAGCCTACGAAAAAGACCACGGTAACCTTGGTCAATATTGTTATATGTTACCACATTTGTTTGCAAGTGGGTAACCCTCTGTTTTCAATTTCTGGGTTCATAGGATTATGCTCAAGGTGGCTTCGTCATTCATACGTGCCATCCTTGTACATTCACCCATCTTTTTTTAAAACATTCGCTAGACAAAACTTGCCTCTCTACTCTCACTTTCCTTTTCAAGTGATACTTGAAGAAGTTGATGAGAAATTGACCAGAGAGGAAAGTGTTTGTCTCCAATCGTTTCAGACGCATCCACCAGATACATTCTTTCGCCATAGCCACAAGGATGATGAAAATAGCTCTTCCTTCCCGTTTGACTCAGCTGATAAACCGACTCGTCCCACACGTGACAGCCGTTGTTCGACATAAGCCCACAGGTCGGAAATTGTTGGACACTGCACGAGTGCGTGCAGAACGGTTTCGTCGCTCTGACCGCATAGATAGATAGATAGATAGATAGATAGATAGATAGATAGATAGATAGATAGATAGACAGACAGACAGACAGACAGACAGACAGAAAGACAGACAGACAGTGAGAGAGATAGAGAGAGAGAGAGAGAGAGAAGAGAGAGAGAGAGAGTGAGATTGCCAGTGTGACTGGCACATTATTAATATATCAATAGATGCTTCACCGATGAAAAGCAGCTATTGGTCGCAATTAGGTCTCTTTGACCGGATACCAGCAGAAGGGTGAAAACCAAATGGAGTAGATAGATCAAATGTTACCACCAGTTGACATTGAAATCATTGGAAGTTGGTGATGTTAAACAAGACCGGGAGAGTACTGATACTCTTCCTAATTTTAGCAGAAGGATAGCAATATTTGAGGTGGGAGAAGGCGATTACATAGACCTCGGGGATTATGAGGTACTTATTTTATCGATTACGAAAGGATGAACAGTAAAGTCGACTTCGCTAGCATTTGAACTCAGAACGTAAAGAGTCGGAAGAAAAGCTGCTAAGCATTTAATCCAGCGCAGTAACGATTCTGCCTGTTGATCAGAAAAACAATCGAAGGATTTTTCTGCCTGCCATATTCAGAAAGCTGCTTTATTTTATCAAATTTGCCATAGAGGCAGTACAAAGATGGGAAGCTTTGCGGGCTGGACAAGACATTGATGAGGCGAATGATAATAATACAGGATGATAAGGATGGGAGAAGACAGAAAGCGCCTGCCGACCCTCTGCTTCTCTATAACATTGTTCTTTAACAAATCACACACACACACACACACACACACACACATGCACACATATACACATACACCACATACATACACACTCACAAACAAGTGCACATATGCTCATACACACACTTACATACACACACATACCTTCACACACATTCATACAGACAAGGTCAAACAAGCACACATACACACACATACGCATACATACAATAATACACACACAAACAAGCATACATACACACACACATACACACATACATACATACATACCTACACATACCTATACACAAGCACACATATACACACACATACACACACAAACAAGCTCATTCAAGTATATAAGACGCTAAATAATGTGGCGAGCTGGCAGAATCGTTAGCACGCCGGGCGAAATGCTTATCGGTATTTCGTCTGCCGCTACGTTCTGAGTTCAAATTCCGCCGAGGTCGACTTTGCCTTTCATCCTTTCGAGGTCGATTAAATAAGTACCAGTTACGTACTGGGGTCGATATAATCGACTTAATCTTTTGTCTGTCATTGTTTGTCCTCTCTGTGTTTAGCCCCTTGTGGGCAGTAAAGAAAGAGATATATAAGACGCTAAATTTTTGGGGTTTTTTTTCAAATGAATAACCATGCATGTCTGTCTAAGTGTGTGAATGTATATATGTATGTTTATATGTAATTGCGGTATTTTGTGCATGTATGTGTGTGTGTGTGTGTGTGTGTGTCTTTTATATATTTTTTCTTAGTTTCTTTATTATTATTTTTTTTATATTTTACATCCTTCGTCTCGAATCTGACATTTCTGACAATTAATTACTGTAATAAATCATTATATAGTCGCGCACGCGCACTCCCCCTCTTTCTCTATCTCAATCTTTCTCTGTCTCCCCCCACTCCTTCTTTCTTTCTCTCTTTCTCTCTCCCTTCACCCACTCCTCTTTCTCTCTTTTTCTCATACTCAAACGCTCACAATTTCTCTTCATGCATACATACATACACATACACACACGCGCATACATACACTCACACACACATACACACACATGCACTCACACACACACACGCGCACACATACACTCACACACACACATGCACACACATACACTCACACACACACATACACACATACACACGCGCACACATACACTCACACACACATACATACACACGCATACACTCACACCACACACACACACACACATGCACACATATACACATACACCACATACATACACACTCACAAACAAGTGCACATATGCTCATACACACACTTACATACACACACATACCTTCACACACATTCATACAGACAAGGTCAAACAAGCACACATACACACACATACGCATACATACAATAATACACACACAAACAGCATACATACACACACACATACACACATACATACATACCTACACATACCTATACACAAGCACACATATACACACACATACACACACAAACAAGCTCATTCAAGTATATAAGACGCTAAATAATGTGGCGAGCTGGCAGAATCGTTAGCACGCCGGGCGAAATGCTTATCGGTATTTCGTCTGCCGCTACGTTCTGAGTTCAAATTCCGCCGAGGTCGACTTTGCCTTCATCCTTTCGAGGTCGATTAAATAAGTACCAGTTACGTACTGGGGTCGATATAATCGACTTAATCTTTTGTCTGTCATTGTTTGTCCTCTCTGTGTTTAGCCCCTTGTGGGCAGTAAAGAAAGAGATATATAAGACGCTAAATTTTTGGGGTTTTTTTTCAAATGAATAACCATGCATGTCTGTCTAAGTGTGTGAATGTATATATGTATGTTTATATGTAATTGCGGTATTTTGTGCATGTATGTGTGTGTGTGTGTGTGTGTCTTTTATATATTTTTTCTTAGTTTCTTTATTATTATTTTTTTTTATATTTTACATCCTTCGTCTCGAATCTGACATTTCTGACAATTAATTACTGTAATAAATCATTATATGTCGCGCACGCGCACTCCCCCTCTTCTCTATCTCAATCTTTCTCTGTCTCCCCCCACTCCTTCTTTCTTTCTCTCTTTCTCTCTCCCTTCACCCACTCCTCTTTCTCTCTTTTTCTCATACTCAAACGCTCACAATTTCTCTTCATGCATACATACATACACATACACACACGCGCATACATACACTCACACACCATACACACACATGCACTCACACACACACATACACACGCGCACACATACACTCACACACACACATGCACACACATACACTCACACACACACATACACACATACACACGCGCACACATACACTCACACACACATACATACACACGCATACACTCACACACACACACACACATACACACACGCGCACACATACACTCACACACACATACACACGCATACACTCACACACACACATACACATACATACACACACGCACGCACATGCACTCACACACACACATACACACACACACAACTAAATATGGAACGAAATCAAGTCTGAACGAAGTCTTGTTGACAAACTAGATTTAGGACGCCGTAAAATACGTATAAGGACATGTTTTTCACTCTCTTCTCCGCGTCTATCTCCTTCCCGCTCTCCTTCCTCTCTTTCTCTCTCTCTTTCTCTCCTATTGTAATAATAAGCAATAAGTATGAGGATATATCTTACATTGACGCAAGGTCACACATCTGTAGGTCAAAGGTCAGAGTCGACCGCATCAACGCCAGTACAGGCCGACAATTTACATTTCGTTTACAAATGAAGAAAATCAGTCGATGCCATTTTGGACACTAACTCGTAGTCTTTACAAGGTATGTCCAGAAATTAAGGGCAGGTGAATACAGCTAAATATATCGACAATCCTCCTACACTTCTTCTTCTTCTTTTTATTATTATTATTATTATTATTATTATTATTATTATTATTATTATTATTATTATATGTTGGACTTTTGCTTTATATTTGTACAAGTTGGCTCCAAGTCTCACCCGGAGACCTCAAGAGACAACAGGTTGGAAGTTCACGTTGTTGTTATGCCTAGTGTGCCATATATTTGGTTGTTTTTTGTGTTGTACTGGTGGATGTCTAAAAAAAATGTTTGTTTTAAACCTTGAGATTACATAGAAAGTATTATTATTATTATTATTATTATTATTATTATTATTATTATTATTATTATCATTACCTCCGCCTTAGCGAAGGCGGAGGTATTGTTTTCAATTGTGCTTGTTTGTCCGTGGACAAATATCTCAAGAACCGCTTGACAATTGCATTTCTAGCTCTGCCTTGAAGGAAGCTTTACTTCTTGGATTCAAGTTTTTGTGCGCAACGATGTTGTTAAACCTCCATTAACAGCACCGTATGCAGGCCCTTTCCGTTTTCCTTCACGCACGGATATACTTTTCCCTATAGACCTTAATGGTTGTAAAGACACTATATCGGTGGATAGACTAAAACGGCCTTCATAAAGAAAACAGTCCCTGTTCCCACTGCAGACGACACACACACAGCATTACAAACACGGCCCGCACACCCACCTTCACATTCCATGACTGTCATTGGGATCGATCAGTTGAGTTTATTTCAGATATTCTCATTTAAAAAAAATCATCTCCGGCTAATCGTTAAGAGGACGTTGGTGTTGCCTTGGCGGAGGTTTGCGCTCTCTGAGTGCTCTTGCTTAACGAGCTGGAAGAATCGTTAGCACACGCCCTGAATCCAAATTCCGCCGAGGTCGACTTTGCCATTCATTCTTTTCCGGTCAGTAATCGACAATCCGGCTCTCCTCAAATTTTAGGCTATGTGCCAATAGCCTCTAACACAACTACAACTCATACTATTACTATCACTTCATTACCAGCTCAACTGTCAATCTACTACCGCTCTCATCGTTTCTATGCCTACTATTACTCTCACGCCAGCAAGAGGAGTAGAAGAAGTATCATTGAATAGTGAGAGAGGGGTTCAAAGCGTGACACACGGACACACTGAAATTCGTTTTGGCATTTATTATTACAGATGATAGGATGGAAAAACAAAGCCGACCTCAGCAGGATTTGGGCTCAGAACATGGTGACGTAAATACAAACCGCTACGTAATGTTCAGCCACGCTAACGATTCTAGTATCCCACGACACTTATAGCGTCTGGACCGATGCATTGTTTAAAATGGAGAATACTTTGAAGGCGATGGCAGTGTAAACATGTAAAAGTGAATAAAATAATATTGCAAAATTCTGGTTTCTTTTGGGTACTCCTTCATATATATATATATATATATATATATATATATATATATATATATATATATATATATACATACATACATACATACATACATACATACATACATACATGCATATATATATATATATATATATATATATATATATATATATATAGGCAAAATGTCTGTGTGTGTTTCCTTTATACAAACCCACAATTTTTCAGTTAGAGAGCTCGCACTTTCTATGGTCATTCAAAACCGTCCAAGGGTGGTCGTGCATATCTTTACATTTTCGCAATTACCCCGCATAGCCATTAAAAAATCAATACAGGTGATTTTTTTGTGAATTTTCTATCCAAAACCCAATCAAAATGCCCGAAACTTGATACGCCAATTGAATGCCAGCTAGCTGTATGTGATTGCTTGGGGATTTGGACAGTACTCGCGTGTATGTGCGCACGCACGCAGCTGTATATGCATGCACTAGCACTATGACCCGGCGTTGCCGGGTCATAGTGCTAGTATATATATATATATATATATATATTAGGTTGTTACACATGAAATGTATTTGAAAGGTGACAATAAAATGTTTCAGAAGCAATAGAGAACTGATTTATTTAATTTAATCAAAGTATGATCCATGTTCATTTATGACGTTTACCCAACGTTTCGCTAAGTCATATATTCTATCTTTAAAAAATTTTCCATCTTTTGTTGTGACAAACTGTTCGAATGCTTCAATTACCTCCTCTCTATTTAAAAATGTTTTGTTGCATAAAAAAAGCTCAAAATGCTTAAATAAGTGATAATCAGTTGGAGAGATATCAGGGGAATAGGGAGGATGTTGCAAAAGCTCATAATTCAGGCTTTGCAGCATTTGGACCATAGCTCGAGGAGTGTGAGGACGTGCATTGTCGTAGAAGCAAAATTGGGCCATCCCTATTCACTAGTTTGGGTTGCTACTTTTCGAATTCTCGTGCATACAATCAATATTCCTGGCAATACGAAGCTGCTGTTACTGTTTTCCCTTGTTGCGAAAATGAATAATGAATAATTCCCTTCGCAAACCACCATACAGAGACCATTGACCTTTTAGGGTGCAATGGTGGTTTGGGGCAGTGTTTAGGTGGCTCTCCTGCATCTAACCACTGCCCTGTTCTCCTGTTGTTGTCAAAAAGCATCCATTTCTCATCACGTTCAATGCAAAAGTGGTTCTTTTTCCAATCGAGAAAGCAATAAGGAGCATATTTCGAGGAACCTGCTTTTATTTTTCTCGTTCAATTGATGTGGATCAAACTTATCCATTTTCTTGACTTTTTCAATTTTTTTTTCAGGTATCAAGAATCAGTTATGCAAGATGTTTGGAGTTCTGATGAAAGTTTTCAGACCGTTGTTCTCAGAGTCTGTTCAACCAAAGCTTTTACTCCATCAATCCGAATAACTGATCGCCACCCTCCAATAGTTCATTTACAGGGCTATCATCGACTGAACGAAATCTTTGGAACAATCTCTGAAAAGTTCTGATGTCAACAAAACCATTACCGAAAACCCGTTTCATGTTCCATACAGGTTCTGCAGCAGAGTGACCCAGTTTGTACTCATATAAGAAAACTACTCGACATTGTTTGGTTATCATTTTCATAAGGTCTGTGGGTACGAATTTTGTATACCAATATTGTCTGGAAAGAAAAAAAATCAAGATTAGACGCAAGAGTATACATAATTGAGCTTTTAAATGACATAACTAATTAAAAATGAGACATTTCATGTGTGAAAAGCCAATATATATATATATATATATATATATATATATATATATATATGGTGGCGAAAAAATTTCTCTTGAATTTTTTGGTACCCTGATATTGATATATATATATACACACACACACACACATATATATAATGTATGTATGTATGTATGTATGTATGTATGTATGTATGTATGTATGTATGTATGTATGTATCGAGTCAATCTATTGTATTACTCTGGAGTTCGTATACATGTCCAAAGGAATGTCAAGTAAGTTATAAGCCATACTTTGCGTGATGATTCTGTGAACACACAAACTCGAGAGTAACAAGGGACTGCCTGGACTGAAATAAAAATATTATTAATCTCTACAATGGTATCGAGTACTCTTTCTTCCAACTGTCAGTCTAAACGGCGTGGGGCCCTAGGATATGTAACACACTACCCAAATACCAACCTTGAGAAATTAGACTTCTCAAAACCAGAAAGGAGGAAGCTAATTCGAAGACTACAGATCCAGTCCATCACTGGAACTGTAAAAATCTGTAAAACTTTCCAGAAGTTTATCATTTAAATATATATGAGTATGTCTAGATATGCAACTATATGCATGAGAATGCATACATAAAACATACAAATCTGCACATACATTCATTCATACATACAAACAAAAATACCCTATTGTTGATGTTGAAATTCCATTTAAGGAGCCTTGGATCTAGGCTAGAAACCGGTTCTTTCTCTGTTGGCAAGAAATCTTGAAATAAACTGAATAAGGACATACATACATACATACATACATACATACATACATACATACATACATACATACATACATACATACATACATGCGTATGTATATACACATGCCATAATAGTACGCTACCTATTGTTTGAAGTAAATTGATACATAGTGTATATTTTTTTTAATAAACAAGCAATGTTAACTTCACTAAGAAAAGTATACAGTAATTACCCAACTGGAGTTATTCTTTCCTTGAACAGAAAAAAAACAAAGGATCAACCTAGCTGGTTACTAGTCTTCTAACATCTTCATTGGAGAAAGAATATTTTTCTGTCCACAGAAATATTAGTTATTTGTACATATTCACAGCGTTTACAAATATAGGCAGCTAAACCGGTTTGTCTAATTTTCATAACGGTAGATGCACTCACAATGTGAATTCATTTAGTAATTTGTACTGCATACGACATCTTTTTGATAATTTACATGTAAAGAACCTTTGATTCAGCTTCATGGCAAAATCTATACAAGTGGTTATATAAAGATACAATTTCTCTATTTCCCACTAGGGGCTAAGCATAGAATTGGACAAAACAACTGATGGGATCGGTGAAACGGTATGAGTTTACATATAATATAGTTCTAAAATTTAATACAATATATAAAAATCGAATGAAACAGATAATACAAAAGACAATACAAAATGAAGCGATGATCAGGTCACGCTCTGACCCCACAAGGCCCGATCTACCGCTGGTACCTTTTTATATTTTCTTTTTGACCAGTCTATTCACACGGTTCCTTGCACGCCCAACACTCGTGCAACATGCTACCATCTCTTTTGGAACGTACACTCCGACAGACACTTCTTCTCCAGCCACAGCTTCCTTTTTAAAAGCGGAGAGGTAAAAGCGGTGGTGGTGGTGGTCTGACATTTTGTTTGTTTTACACTACGAGGAAAAAATTGTATGTTTATTAAAAATTGTATATCTTACATTTCAAATTGAGGTGTGTAAATATGTGCATGTAATGCTATCGTCGCAGATATGGCACCTCCAAATTATAGGCTAATTATTAAAATAATTCACTAATGGCAGAATGCCGTTAAATCTTCTGGCATGTAACCAAATGTTAACCAGTATTTCCTATTATCCTCCATCTGCTTCTTATCATACTCCCGTACATTCATTATCCTTTTATTTTACTTTATTTTATTATATTATTATTTCAGTGACTATAATACTGTTTCTAGCAATCGTCATCTGCTACTCTTTCAATGTTGAATATTTCTGCCGCCTATTTTCAGCGCAATGTAATTTGATAACAGCTTATTCTATATTATCGGCATTATTTTATCTTAAAGGCGGCGAGCTGGCAGAATCGTTAGCACGCCGGGCGAAATGCTTAGCGGTATTTCGTCTGCCGTTACGTTCTGAGTTCAAATTCCGCCGAGGTCGACTTTGCCTTTCATCCTTTCAGGGTCGATTAAATAAGTACCAGTTACGCACTGGGATCGATATAATCGACTTAATCCGTTTGTCTGTCATTGTTCAAACCGGTCGCTAAAAAAAGCGAGCCTAATTTCTTAAGGTTGGTATTTGGGTAGTGTGTTACATATCCCAGGGCCCAACGCCGTTTAGACTGACAGTTGGAAGAAAGAGTACTCGATACCACTGTAGAGATTAATAATATTTTTATTTCCGTCCTGGCAGTCCCTTGTTACTTTGGAGTTTGTGTGTTCACAGAATCATCACGCAAAGTATGGCTTATAATTTACCTGACATTTAAGAGAGTTCCCGGTTTTTGGAAATATGCGGTTGAGATGGTGTGTAGGTTGAACTGTGGATGCATACACCCATGTGCGTGCATCTGAGCACATAAGAAACTCAGCTGAAGAATTTTGAGAATGTCTTAAAAATCTTCACTGTGTCACTAATAGATTGTATGTATCTACATCATATGTATGTATGTATGTATGTATGTATGTATGTATGTATGTATGTATGTATGTATGTTTGTATGTATGTAAAGGGCGGAGGAACTCTTGAGAGTCAACAGCCCTCCAATAAATGTCTTAGGGCTGTATCATGCGCGGGGACATAGAAATAATCGGACTGAATACCCGATCGCGCGGTTAAACCATTGGGAGTGAAGGACTCCTAGCCTGTGTTAGGGCATCCTTCTAGGAGAAGGTAACTCAGGTAACTGGGATAACTCCGACATAAAATCTGCGGCTCAGTGGTTACCGATGATGTTCACTTGTTCTTCTTTTCGGATTATGGCTGATATTGCTTAGTGAGTGGGATTGACTCAGTGCACAGCCTTTCCTCACTTAAAAAAAAATCTTCTTGCACAGGCATTGCACGATATCAACATTGATTAAGCTTCGTACAATGGCCATACTCGATAACGAGGGGGCAGCCACCATGTATGTATGTATGTATGTATGTATGTATGTATGTATGTATGTATGTATGTATGTATGTATTATGTATGTATTATGTATGTATGTATGGATAATATTTTCTCTCACCTGTAAAAATGTATATCCTACCAGGCTTATATATATATATATATATCGTTTAGGAACATATATATATATTTATGATGGCCGTCCACTCGTGACCGAGGAAGACCATTATTGACCTTCAGGAACATTGTGCGCTCTGTAGCTCCGTTGGTGACTAATGAGCCCTGCTCTTGACAAACATAAACGACTGCAAACATTGGAAACCAAGCGTTCTCCATTCACTACACCAGCAATGCGCGTTCGAGCAGCACGCTTAAGTTCTTCGTGCAGAACACGTGCTCTCTCAAAAGTGTCGACCCCCCTCTTTAACCTGCTTCCGCCATCTGTGGCGATGACAGGCATTGCTTTCCCAGTCAGTCTTCTGCATATCACATGCCTTTAATGAGGACTTGACACAGAACTCTATCATTTAAGCTTAATCACCCCCAGTGGCTAGCCACATTCAGATGGCTAGTACACCTTACGTTGTCGAGCGGTTACTGTTTATATCTCGTTCAGAGATTTATTATTGCTTTCAGACAGTTTTTCTAAATCAGTGACAGTGGTTGCTGTGAAAAACGTTAAATATTATTTGCAAGGGGTCTCCTTCATCGAAAACCGGTGCTTACCATGCGTTGACGAGAGGCAATTACCTTGAAACTATAGTCCGTATGTAGTACTCGGGTCTTCGAGGGTGGATGACCTCCCTTTGCAAGTAACACAAGGACACTGAGATAGTGTCTAAAGTCCTTCTGTGGTTGCTGTGAAAAACGTTAAATATTATTTGCAAGGGGTCTCCTTCATCGAAAACCGGTGCTTACCATGCGTTGACGAGAGGCAATTACCTTGAAACTATAGTCCGTATGTAGTACTCGGGTCTTCGAGGGGGGATGACCTCCCTTTGCAAGTAACACAAGGACACTGAGATAGTGTCTAAAGTCCTTCTGGTGACGTTGATCGCCTGGGGCTAAAAGCATCAGTAACACTCCCCCCCCCCCCAAGTGGCTAGCCACATTCAGATGGCTGATACCCCTTACGTTAAAATATAGTTTGTTTTTAAAAAATAAACAAGTTTCTACTTAAATCCAATTTTTTGCCTTACTTATATTTTTATTCATGATATTTTGCCTCACAACTTTTTTGATAAAAACTTTTGGTGCACGGGACCAAAACTATGAAACTTTTTATGCTTCCTTCAATCATTGAAGCTAAGGTAAATATATCTTACTATTAAAATAAATAAGTTATTTTTGCTTGATGGCGTTACTTACTCTTCTATGACGTTGCTACAAATTTTGATGTAAACTTTTTTCTACTGGACCAAATCTCAATTTTCTATGCCAAAATGTACCAAGGGACCAACCCTCGCCCAAAATGTTAATAATTTTCAATTTGGTTAAGAACTGAATTAACGACAACCTCTGAAAGATGCTGCGTGTGAATAAATTGCGGCCTTCAGAATATTGTTCAACTACAACCTGCACAGTTTATGTCTTGGATGGCAACTAATATTATTATTTACTAGTAATATATCTATACATTTATAAATTATTTAGTTAGTTCGTTTGGGAATGTGCCTTGGGACTTCGCACGAACAAGCAAGCATGGTGAGGTGAATATCTTTAAATTTTGTTTCTTTCGCAGTCGACTTAAGTGAGGAAGGATAAGTGCCCCTTGGCACAAATCCTGAAATTGGTACTAAGTTATCTGGCATTCCTTTTGCGGACTTCATAGAGGTATGAGTTATAATTTTTATTTACCGCCTGCTTTTCACCATTCTTCTTTTAAATAAGTGAGCTCTGTGGCTTCGGAATTCATGACTCTTATTTCGAGCGAAACTGGTACTTCCCAGTACCATAATTATACACACACACACACACACATGTTCCTACATTTGCCTGCACAGTTCATGCTTTGGATGGCCACTTATGTCATTATTTACTAATAATATCTTTCCCACTCACTCACTCACTAACTCTCTTTCTCTCTCTCTCTCTCTCCTCTCTCTCTCTCTCTCTCTCTCTCTATATATATATATATATATATATATATTATATATATATATTATATTATATATATATATAATATATATATTCTTTATTCTTTAATTCTTTTACTCGTTGCAGTAATTTGACTGCGGCCATGCTGGATTACCGCCTCAAAGGGTTTTCTTAGTCGAACAAATCGACCCCCAGACTTATTATTTGTAAACCTAGTACTTATTCTATTCGTTCTCTTTTGCCTAACCGCTAGGTTACAGGGACGTAAACATACCAGCATCGGTTGTCAAGCGATGGTAGGGGGACAAACACAGATACAACGACACATAAATATATACATATATATATATATACGACGGGCTTCTTTCAGTTTCCGTCTACCAAATCCACTAACAAGGCTTTGGCTGCCCCGAGGCTATAGTAGAATATACCTGCCAAAGGTGTTACGCAGTGGGATTGAATCCAGACCAATGTGGTTGGAAAGCAAGATTCTTACAACACAACCACGCCTAAGTCTGGCGGGATATATATATATAATATATATATATATATATATACACACACACATACATATATATATGTATATATATATATATATATATATATATATTATATATATTATATATATATATATATATATATATATATATATATATTATATATATATATATATTATATATATATTCACACCTCTACCTCGTCTACATTATTGACAGCATAAAGTGAAGGACTGCGAAACTAATTTAATTAGCATCTCAAGATATGCGATATTCACTCCAGACACGGTTATCGCACATATTAAAGAAATATGTACGACAACGAAATATTATTAAACTATAATTATTGTTGTGTTGTGGGTTTAGTGTTTTTTGATATCATAGCACGTTATCACATCCAAGAAACATATATTAAATTATCAAAAATAATCGATGGTATTGTTTCTATATAAACATCTCACATTTGATATATCGTACATGTCGACATATTTGTCAGCGGTGTCTTTGTGTAAAATAAAGAAATCGGTGTGGGGGAGGGTGCAATGGCGTGTATAATTGATTGCATCGATCTCCTCAGTATACAAGTAGTAGTAGTAGTAGTAGTAGTAGTAGTAGTAGTAGTAACAGCAGTGGTAGCAGAACTACTATCAGTACAAGCAGCATCAACAACAGCAGCAGCGGTAGTAGTAGTAGTAGTAGTAGTAGTAGTAGTAGTAGTAGTAGTAGTGGTGGTGGTGGTGGTGGTGGTGGTAGTAGTAGTAGTAGTAGTAGTAGTAGTAGTAGTAGTAGTAGTAGTAACAGCAGTAGTAGCAGAACTACTATCAGTACAAGCAGCATCAATAACAGCAGCAGCGGTAGTAGTAGTAGTAGTAGTAGTAGTAGTAGTAGTAGTAGTAGTAGTAGTAGTGGTGGTGGTGGTGGTGGTGGGTTTTATAGAGAGCCGGTGCAAGAGACATGTAGGCAGGAAAGATGATTGCGCAAGATTTGTATGTCGTTTTTTTATCATTTTTTTTGTTGTTGTCGCTTTATTTTCATGGGTTAATCAGATGAAGGGCAGCTGCACGCATCCACCCCTATGTAATTGGTGTGATGGAGTTATACTCAAAGTTGTTCGTGGTGGTGGTGGTGGTGGATGCTGACCTGCATGATGCGTGCAACAGAGTAATCACAAGAAATTTCTGATCAAATTTTTATGATCGGTCAACGAATACATTTTCCGTCGTTATGAGGAACATAACGAGGACGCAAAAGGTTGCCTTCAAGTACACCCGTTAATTACCAGGAACATTTCTGGTAGATCTCCATTGATTGCTACAATTTGACTTGAACTTTTCAGTATATGAGAAATTCAAATGGCATAAATACATACATACATACATACATACATACATACATACATACATACATACATACATACATACATACGTAGACACACACGCACAAATAAATATATATATATATATATATTTATATATTTACATGTATGTACGCAAATGTGTATGCATGTATGTATGTATGTATGTATGTATGTATGTATGTATGTATGTATGTATGTATGTATGTATGTATGTGTGTGTATGTGTGCGTGTGTGTTCAGGTACACATTTTCTATATCCTTAGTGTGTTAGTACTTGTAGAATCTTTCATCAAGTGATATATATATATATATATATATATATATAAGTAGTTTTAGAGACAGAAACACCCTCAACTCAATCAACATTGAAAGGTATTATGCCCGCCCGAACCATAATCTATCAAATATGATACTTACTATATCTGTTCAGAATCCCATACTTTCCATTTTAAAGACAACACGTGTTTCATGACAGTATGTCGGCATTGTTGAGATATAAGGTCTCTAGTTTCAATACTCAATTAGATCGACGTACTCCCAATCTTCAGGTCTGGATTCTACACATTATTTACTCTATCTATATCCTATATAACTCTATGATAATTGAAATTATTTAACAACAAATCGTTAACATATTTTTATTTTTATTCATTGATTTGTAAAGTAAAATTATGTTAACGACTTGTAGTCAAATAATTTCAAATGACTGAAACCAGTAAAAGAATATATATATATATTATATATATATATGATACATAGTCCTCTGATAGATTCGATTGGTAGCGCATCGTGTAGATTTCTTTTCAGTAATAGTCATGGTTCCGGCTCTCTACTCTAAGAGTTCATCTCGCGCACAGGATAATTTTGCCTTTGCTTGCATTCCTTGCTCCATAAATAAACTATCAGTTCTGTATAGAGATTCGATCCTTCCTTTTACTCATACTATTCATTTCTCTTTCTGAAAGAAATGGACTTTGGTCAGACCTGGAGAGAGATGGACTCCGACACGTCAAGAAACTGCACATGACATGACTTATGTGATGACGACAACTCTATGATTCCAAAAAAAAAAAAAAATCATGGCATCAAATAATGTAGTCATATATATTCCTGAATTCCCATGTTTTTTCATGTTTAATCCAAAAGGGAGACGAACAATTGTAAAGGAACTTTCCTTTCTTGACATGAAACTAATGGTAGCCTTAATACATAAATAAACAATCTTTATCCACCAATGTGATGTTGAGCTCTCATTCTCATTCTTCGACATTTACGCGCGCGTGCGTGTCTGTGTGTCTGTGTCTGTATGTGCGTGTCTGCGCGTGCATGTGTGTGTATGTGAGGGCGTACGTGGGGGCACGCGACTTGGTGGTTAAGATGTTGGACTCATGATCGTAAGATAGTGGTTTCGATTCCTAGACCAGGCGACGTGTTGTGCTGTCAAGCAAAACACTTCGTTTTATGTTGCTCCAGTCTACTCAGCTGGCAAAAATGAGTAATCCTGGGGCGGACTGGTCCAAGTGGAGAATATCTACGCCACAGAAACCGAGAAACCGGCCCTATGAGTCTATATGACAGGAGAATTATATATATTTTCTTTTTTGGAACAGTGTCTCGAGGCACATAAAGCTATAAATAATAGCGTTTATATTGCTTTGGTCTCATGGCAGAATACCTGTCATGTTTACAGGGAGTGTGGGTTCGAGTTCTAGGAGTAGACTCCGACTTTTTCTAGCCGAGAGTTTTTAACCCAATATTTATACGCTGATATTTCTAGCTTTAGGCGCTTCGAGATCCACAATTCCCAAAACAGAATTACTACATGTTCTCTCGAACTTCATAGTTCTTATGACGTCAATATATATATATGTGTGTGTGTGTGTGTGTGTGTGTGTGTGTGAGTGTGTGTATGTGTGTGTGTATTTGTGTGTGCGTGTGTGTATATGAGTGTGTACGCGTGTACATGTGTACATACATATAGATGTTCAGTATCGGTTTATCTAAGCGCACACGAGCACCACATACACACATACTCATACACACACACATTTATATATATGTACATATATATATATATATATATATATAGATATATATATATATATATATATATATATATATTATATATATATATATACATGCATACATACATATATACGTGCATATATACATACATATTACTTTTATGTATGTGTACCTTTACATACATATATACACATACTTATACACACACACACGCATATATATATATGTACATATATATATATACATACACATGCATACATACATACATACATGTATATATACATACATATTACTTTTATGTATGTATGTGTACCTTTACATATTTAAGACATCCATATACATGCATATATATATATATATATATATATATATATATATAATACACATATATATATGTATATATAATATATATATATATAATATATATATATGTATATATATATAGACACACACACACACTCATATATATATATATATATATTATATATATATATATATATATACACACACATACACAGACATGCATATTCACAAATACGATCACACCATACACACACACGCACGCACGCACAGTGCATGAATAATCGGTCCATAATAAATATTCCTTAGATTAATGAACTAAGCTATAAAGTTGATCTGTCTACCTTGTTCCTGTGGTGAAAAATGTCACATGAAACGATGAATGATGATTCTGAAAGTAAAGTTGTAAGCATATCAAAATCTTACTCTTTTACTCTCTCTCCTTTTGCTCTTCAGTCTTACGTGTATTTATATTTATTTCCATCCTGTTGCTATTCTTACCCGGTTTTATTGTAAAAAGAAGTTCGAATCACAAATCTTTCAGATAATGGTTTCCATTTTTGATACAGGGTAAGCTATTTCAGGGAAGTCTCGGCTTGCATCAAGACTATAAATACTGGCACACAACCAGCAATTTGGAGTTAAGGAGTAAGTCGAATACATCGACCCAGTAATCAACTGGTACTTATTTTATCGATTCCAAAAGGTTGAGAGGCAAAGTCAACCTCGGCGGAAAGACTGGTAAAATAGTTATTTCTTTACTACCCACAAGGGGCCACAGAGGGGACAAGCAAGGACAGACAAACGGATTAAGTCGATTATATCGACCCCAGTGCGTAACTGGTACTTATTTAATCGACCCCGAAAGGATGAAAGTCAAAGTCGACCTCGGTGGAATTTAAACTCAGAGCGTAACAGCAGACGAAATACTGTTACGCTCGCCGCCTTCTGGTGAAATATTGTTAAGCTTTCTGTCCGATGTGCTATTGATTCTGCCGGCTCCCTGCCTTACTAAGACCTATAAATATTGGTTTAAAATTTGGACACAAGGCTTGTAAGTCCGGGGTTTGGGGGGAGGGAATTGATTGCATCGACCCCAGTGATCAACTGGTACTAATTTTATCGATCCCAAAAGGATGAAAGGCCCAGTTGACCACGGCAGAATTTGAACTCAGAACTCAAAGGCGGACGAAATGCTGCTTAACCTCTTGCCTGGCGTGCAAGCCTTTCAGATAATATCATGTATTATTGATCCAATCCACTGATTATATGTATAGGCGTGGCTGTGTGGTAAGAAGCTTGCTTCCCAACCGGATGGTTCCGGGTTCAGTCTCATTGCGTGGCACTTTGGCCTCAGGCTGATCAAAGCCTTGGGAAATGAAAGAATCCCGTCGTGCATATGAGTGCGCGAACGCGTGTGTCTTTCTGTCTTTGTATCAGTGTTTGTCCCTCACCGCTGCTTGACAACCGGTGTTGGTGTGTTTACGTAATTTAGCGGCTTGGCAAAAAAAAATATCGATAGTATATCATGCATGAAAAATATAAGTACTGCGGTCGATTGATTCCACTTAAAATTCTTCAAGGCGGTGCCCCAGCATGGCCTTTGTATAAGGACTGAGATCAGAATTGGGTAACTGCCCAATGTGCTCATGCCTCAAGACGGAACTATGTGGAAGGTGTTATTGATGTGCTTGTTAATGTATATCAAAAGAACGTTGGGGTGAGAAAATATTCTTTCAGCAAAGTGGGATGGTTTTAACTTGTATTCGAAAATGAAGGAAAACTACTTGAAATCTGTAACGAGAAGATATGTCAAAGAGCGTGGTAAAAAAAAAACAACAAAAAAAACACAGTAATAGTAAATGCCCAGAACATGGTAAGAAGTATATTATTTACATTATTTACATTTGACGGATATTTGTCCTCATCTTGCTTGTTGTTAACACAACGTTTCGGCTGATATAACCTCCAGCCTTCATCAGCTTCCATCATAATACTTCCAGCAGACAAGGGAAATGCTACGGTGGTGATGAACAAGTCTGACTACACTGAAAAATTGGCAAGTCCTATAAGTGATGGTAGCTGCATCAATGAAAAGAAAGACCTAACTCTGAAAACAGAGAGGGAGTTGCCACAGATCTTGATCAAAAACAAGGATCACTTTACACCAATGAAGTACAAACAACTGACTCAACACTACAGTAAACTACCACACTTGTACGATCTCCCTAAGATTCACAAGGATAGTATTCCATTATGACCTATAGTGAGTTGTAAACGTTCAGCATGTTATCCACTGAGCCGCTTTCTTGTGGATATAATCAGTCCATTAGCAGGAAAGTCAACATCATGCGTGAAGAATTCCACCCACTTTGCAGAATTGATCAAGGATACTCCCATTGAATCCAACCAGATGGTGAGTCAGTATGGACACTGATATATATCGACAAGAAGAGGGTTTATCTATGGGTTCGCCATTTTCACCGATAATAGCCAATATATACGTGGAATACTTTGAGAATTTGGCTTTAGGATCAACACCACTAAAACCAACCCGATAGCTGCAATATGTTAATGACACCTTTATACTCTGGCCTCACCAGGAAGATGTCCAAGTGCTGTTAGACCATGTGAACTCAATAAAGCCATCCATACAGTTCACAATGGAAAAGGAAAAAGACAATCATTCCTGGAAGTATTAATAAAACGCACCAAGTATGGTTTCAGGACATCCGTATACCGCAAGCCGACCTTCACTGGACGATACCTCAACTTCAATTCCCACCATCCACACAGTGTAAAGAGAGGGATTGCTCAGTGCCTAAAACATCGAGCAAAGAATATAAGTAGTGATCGTGATACACACCACGAAGAAATGATCAAGCACAATAACAATCTATTAAGCAACAACTACCCCCAAAACATACTATCCACTCCAATTATGAAGAAAAGAGAAGATAAAATCAATAAACTGTCCACAGTCTGTCTACCCTATGTGAAAGGCCTCTCCAAAAAGATACAAAAGACATGCAACACCACTGGAAAATACGAAAACTAAAAGAAGCAGCACATATGCTAGGACACAACAACCTCCTAAGCAGACCGAGTGCAGATATGAGTTGCATATGGGAGCCGGTATTAAGGGAGGATAGGAAAATATTAGATTTATAAGCCCTAAAATTCACTCCATAATTGCCCACGGGCATTTGGCGTAGTTGTTAAGAGCGCGGGCTAGTAACCCCAAAATTGCAGAAATTTTGAGACATTTTTAAGAAAGACATTATTGTAATTTTAGTATACCATTTAATATCATTTAATAAGCTGACCTGCCAACTTTCGTTTTTCCTTATTGATGGAGACAGCCTTAACAACACTTTGAACACACCCTGCTAAACATTGTTTGTCACGGTTGATTAGCTTCCAGAATGCAGTCGGGACGTGAAAAAATTTGGAAACTCACCATGCAATAAAATTTTGTGTTAAAATGGGCAAAAATGCTACAGAAACGTATGAAAAATTCCAGCCTTCTTATGGATTAACTTGTATGAGCTGAGCATTTGCTTTTCGCTGGTACAAGAGGCCCAGTCAAAATAAGTCCACCAGGAAGCTCATGATGATTTCATTTTTCGACAAGAGCATCGCTTATATCCACTGGACTCCCTCTGGCCAGACCATGAACGAAGAGTAGTTTGAGGAGGTTTTGAGGGCTTTTAGGAAGAGATTTCGTCGCAAAGGCCCAGAGAACTTCCACTCAGGTTGATGGCACCTGCATCAGAACAATGCACCTCCATAATTCCATCCTGGTATCATCCACTTGACAGAGATGGCCGTTAAAACTGTCCATCACTCTCCCAACAATCCAGGCCTTGCTCCCATAGACTTCTTGTTGTTCCCTAGGCTTGGGGAGAAGAAGAAGAAGAAGAAGGAGGACTACCAAGGGGCCTTCACTAAGTGGTTGGGGCGCTACAACAAGTGCATTGAAGTTAGAGGGTCCTACTTTGAAGGAGATTAGGGTCTTGTACTTCTTTGAAATTAATAAATGTCTCTCCTGAAAAATCTGTCCATCAATCCAATCATTTAGTCAACCAGTTAGTTAGCCAACCAGTCAAAGTGAAGGTGCCCAGCACCCTTCACGTAGCTTCCTTCATCTTCTCCTCTAGCCTGGAGAACAACTAATAGTCTCTGGGAGCAAAGTCTGGACTGTAGGGATGTTGATACATAGTTTTGATGCTCATCTCTGTGAAGTAGATGGTAACCAGGGTAAAATTGTGGATGAGTGCATTGTCCTGGTGCAGGTGCCACCGATCTGAGTGAAAAAGCTCTGGCGCTTTAACGACAGAAAATTTTCTCCGAGGTAAAACAGTGAACGCTTTCTTACGGGTTCGAATATGCTCCAATCATATTTGAACTGGAAAAAACTTTGTATTTAACACATCACTGCTTAGCCCTGTCACTCAGTAATTTGTTGGTGGTGAGCTGTCGATTAACATTACCAGTCATTGTATGATGATGGGAATATCATAAGAGAGACAATCTCCCGCATCAGCTTGCAGTGCACTCTGCCTGGTTTCTTTGGCTGAAGAGGAGATAACCACTCTATGCTTGCATCTCACAGTCTGGATAGATAGATAGATGGTGCTGCGAGCTAATTTTGGTGTGTTTACACCATTTGTCTACAGAGAGGAAGTTTCACCATGACAAAACACAGTGAATGGCTTTCTTACGGGTTCGAACATGCCCCAAGCATAGTTGAACTGGAAATAACCTTGTATTTATTCGTATAATCTTACATGCATGCGCGCGCGTGTGTGTTCGTGTGTGTGAATATACGGGAAAGAACGTAAGGCTGGCTTGCTGGCTGGCTGACTGGCTGGTTGGCTGGTTGGCTGGTTGGCTGGTTGGCTGGCTGGTTGGCTGGTTGGCTGGTTGGCAGGCTGGCTGGCTGACTGGCTGGTTGGCTGGCTAACTGACTGGCTGGCTTACTGAATAAATGGATGGATATACGGATTTATAGAAGGAAGAATAAATGCACAGATTGTAAATACAAGTATATTTGCATCTTCTGAAGATTCCAACTATAATTTGTTTAATCAAAATTATTTCAGAAGAGCAATAAATAAATAAATAATACTGAAAACCCACACATTCTTTTCTTTCAACCCAAAGTAATCCTTTTTATGTTTTGGGCTTTTTTTTTTTTTTTTACATAAAATACCACAAGAATTCATCTAGTCTAAGTTATATTTTGATAAATTAAATCGCCCACGCCCTCCCTTCTTTCAACAATTTCTTCAACAATCTCGCCATTTCATCAAGATAAGATAATATGTTCGTTCATTCCCCAGAAACTTCGATAGAAAAAAGAACGGATTTTAATCTTTGCAACTGTTTATAAGAAAACATATTATGTATAGTGTGCACATGCAGCTGCTTCCGTTGCTTCTGTTGTTGGTGTTGTTGTTGTTGTTGCTGCTGTTGTTGTTGTTGTTGTTGTGTTGTTGTTGTTGTTGTTGTTGTTGTTGTTGATGATGATGATGACGACGACGATGATGACGATGATGATGACAACCCTATTAGGCATGTTAATGATTAGATGACGAATATTCTCTTGAGGAATTTCTGGCCAAGTTTCATGCAGTGATTTCAAAAAGATGTTGCTTTGAAGATACGTTCTTGTTCTTTTTAGGAAGTGTCCTGTCAATTATGCCTCAAAAGTGATCAATAGGGTTCATATCTGGTGACTGACTTGGCCATAGAAGCTTGTTAATGCCATTCTCAACCAAAAAAAAACTTGGGTCATTTTAGCCGTGTGACGAGGAGCCACATCTTCCATAAATAAAGAGTCTTCATTAATTATTCCACCACTGGAGAAGATTAGGAGTCTTTTCTGCAATATGGACATATACTTATCTGAGCTTAAATTTTCCCTCACATTCTACCAGTTCTGATTGACCTTTGCTCTAAATTGCTCCCCAGACCATCACAGAATAGCTGCCATGTTTCATTGTTGACAGCAATCTTTTCACGTCAAATTCAGTCTCCAGAACCACACTCAACCACTAGACACATTGGTGAATATGAGTATCCCAAAATGCTAGTGGCCTCTCCACCATCTCACCGGCCCAATCTTTTCTCCGTTTGATATTGGCTGGTCAAAGAAATGGTTTCCTTCCTACTGCTCTACCATAGTAACCGAGTTTGAAGAGATACCTGGCAGCTGTTCTGGTACTGTCATCAACGTGTTCTGCTACGTCAGAGGCCTTGCAACAAAGATTATACTCCATACTTCTCTTAACAAAGAGAAAAGCCTTGTCAGAGAGCTCTTGTCAACCAGAGCGAGGTGATGTGGACTCTTTCCTCTCTCTGGTGGATTGCACAATCACTCTATTAACTGTAGAAAGCGAGATCCCAAGATTTTCTGCGATTTTCCCATATGCCCACCTTCAGATGGACTCGTAATATGACCTCTTTGAAAATCAGAGAGTTCCAAGGCTTCTTTCATACATGGCATGGTTAAACAGTCATATACAGAACCTCAAACATAAAAATGTCAATTAATAAAAAATATACACCCTTAACAAGTTAGAATAAGCATAACACGATGTTTTATGTGGTGTCTATTTACTTCTGTTGTGTGTGTGTGTGTGTATGTGTGTGTGTTTGTGTGTGTGCGTGAAAGACAGACAGAGAGAGTGTGTGTGTCTGTGAGTGTAGTTGAAAGTTATAGAAAAACAAAAGACAAAGACAGGTGTATAAACAACAAGCATGAGTATTAGTTTGATGCTCAGGAAAGTGAGGAAGTCTTTTACGTTTCGAGCCTACGCTCTTCAACAGAAAGGAATAAGAGAAAATAAACAGAGAGACAATAAAAACACTTGTGGATTTAGCGGCGAATATATAAATATATACTACTGTGGATTTAACGATATATATATATCTCCATCCATCCATCCATATATATATATATATATATATATAATATATATATATATAATATATATATATATATATATATATAATATATATAGTCCGAGACTATCACTTCATCCATTTTCAACAGTATACATACATTAGTATATTTGCTTCATTCTCCGTGTGTGTTTACATATAGTGAGAGATGCGTGACTTCGGAGAGTTTAACGCTTCTTTCTAGCAAAAAGTTGCATATTGTACCCTGACTTTTAACATATAAATTTGCATACATATATATATATATATATATATACTGTGTGTGTGTACATGCAGACACACATACATTATACATGTACACACGCACATATATAAGTGCATCTGCATATTCATGTGTATATGTGTATGTGTATACACGCACATACACATACATGCATACATACATACATGCATGCATGCATACATACATACATACATACATACATACATACATACATACATACATACATACTCGCATATACATATGTACTTATATGTCATCTTATCTTCTTCGTTGTATTGAGCCATATACACATGTATTATTTGCAGTTAACTACTGTTATTTCTGCCGCTAAAACACCCACTCGCACTCTAACAAATGCTAACCGACGCCATTTTGTTTACGACACTTTCTTCCGAACGTATTGCCATAGAAATATTATCAGGTAAAAATCCTCAATGAAAATCACGAAGATTACATTTTTTTAAGGCTTCTGAGAACAGTGATTCATATTTTTTTTTTATTTGGAATATTTTTTCTATTCATCTTCTGGTTTTGGAAAGACAACTGAAGTATTTTGTCTCTCCCTGGACTGAATCTGGGAAGATGTGCTGTTACCTTACATATGAGAACATTGAAACAATCACACATATACCTACATAGATTACATTCACTCATATATACTTGCTTAAGGTTGTGTTGAAGCATTCTTGTAGATACTCACACACACACACATATATAATATAATATAATATATTATATATACATATATATATTGTATAATATAAATAAATATATATATATATATACACACACACACAAGCATATATGGGTACAGGAGGTCGTCAACAGTAAACAACACGAAATACGAAAACAAATGAGTTAAACACGCAAATAACAAGAGAAAAAAATGGAAAACAGGACAACTAATACAAAGAATACAAAGAATGACTCTTCATCAGTTGTCGGCTGCCTATCTACTTATCATTTCGAGCAATCAACAACAATATGAGTCTTCGACGACAGTTGCTCCCATATAATACCAAAATAAAATTTTGAAATTATGGAGAGTCAAAGTTGGGAGGAAAGCCAGGATAGTGGAGACACAAACACACACACACACACACACCACACACCACATATATATATATATATATATATATATATATATATATATATATAAGATATATATATATATATACACGCATACACACCAAACCATATAAGAATTTAGGAGCTTCAAAAGCGGGAAATAATTCTTCTTTTTGGTACTATTGATCTCGAAGCAGATGAAGTTATAAATAAAAATGTATAAATATGGATTAAAACCCTTGGAAATTATATTTTTGTGTTGAAGTATTCTTGGAGCTACTCATATTCAGACACATGCACACATTTATATAAATAAGTACATATAATATATAATATATATATATATATATATATATATATATATATATATATATATATATATATATATATATATATATATATATATTATATGAGGGCATTATTACACATAAATGCCTCACACTAAGAGGGACATAAGTCATTACTACCAAATTTCACTAATCGTACCTAATGCAGTTTTTCAAAGCAAGACATTTAAAAATGAAAGATGCCTTATTAAGAAGTATCCTTAATTGTTAAATTTATATATATGTACATATCGGCGCAGCGCGTGGATGCATAGCACCTTGACCACTATAGCTTCGAGCCCACCAAAGCTTGTGTATAGATTTGTTTCGCAGGAACTAAAAGGAGCTCGTCGCATAATATATATATATATAGTGTGTATTATATATATATATATATATATATATATATATATATATTATATATATATATATATATATATATATATATACATATATATATATATATATATATATATATATATATATATGTATATGTGTATATATACATGTATATACACGCACGCGCTTCTGTGTGTGTGTGTGTGGTGGGGGGGGGGCAAAGACTATCTATAAATAGCATGGGCCCTCAGAAACTCTAGGTTAGTTCCTGGCATGCTGGAAGACCACTGGGAGTGAGGCACCTCAACTTTTGCTAAATCATGTCTCTAGGAGAAGGTAACCTATATATATAAAACTGAGAATGTGTGTCTGTCTTTCTGTCTGTCTGTGTGAATCCCTAAAATTTGAGAACTACACAACCAATTTCATTCAAATTTTACACATACCTTACTTAGGGTCCATGTAGTTTCATGGGCAAAAAAAGTTCAACTTCTTGCCTAGAGCGAGCCCATAGCAATATCATATCTTCTCCACTATTTCAGTATTACGTGTTAAAAGTGAAACAAAAACATTTCTCTATTTTATGCCAGATACTTTCACTTTAACAATAAAAATTGATGATAATAATAACAATTGAATTATATGTAGTAAGTAATAAGTAAAATCAAACTAAAGTATAATATAATCGTAACATAACAAAAGTAAAAATAGCAATTGGTATAAAATTGCATCAATGACTTGAACTTGAATAAGTGGTTTCACATGAATGGGAATAAATTAAAAATGAAATTAGCGTGCAGAAATGAAATAGTCCAGATAGATAATAAAAAAATTAAATTAAAGAAAAGACTATTATCTATAAAGTAGTCTTGGTGCAACTATGAAAGATATTTAACCAGAGGCAGTAAATTCGCCACAATAGAAGCAAGGTTCGAGTCAACGGAGCGTGCAAGGGAGTACTCGACTCGAACTTGCAGAGTGGAAATATTTTATTTTTACCTTTATATCTGGGATGTAGGACGTGCCGGATAAAAATTTAAAATGTCCCACCGCCCCAGAAGTTGAGGTAGGCCAAACTTCTATACAAGAGGGAGGACAAGATACAATTGATCGAAATTGCAAGAGACGGGCTTACAATTCCAGTCTGTTATATATTTTTGAGTGTTGTTATCACTAGCGATATCAAGATATAACTTGTATTTTGTATTTTTTATGTGAGAAGTATATATAAGATGTACATGTAAATGTACACATATATATACACATATATGCATGCACTAGCACTATGACCCGGCAACGACGGGTCATAATGCTAGTCATATATAAATATCTCTCTATATATAAAACTGAGAATGTGTGTGTGTCTGTCTGTGTGTCTGTCTGTCTGTGCGTCTGTCTGTGTGTTTCCCTAAAACTTGAGAACTACACAACCAATTTCATTCAAATTTTACACATGCCTTACTTAGGGTTCATGTAGTTTCATGGGAAAAAAATGTTCAACTTCTTGCCTAGAGCGAGCCCATAGCAATATCATATCTTCTCCACTATTTCAGTATTACGTGTTAAAAGTGAAACAAAAACATTTCTCTATTTTATGCCAGATAAAAGTAATCCCATGTACATAAGGAGTAAGTATAGCTGAAGAGTAAACTCTAGTCTCATGTAGCTAAGGAGTTAAAAAAAAAACATATCCACAAAGCTCAGGACTAATAATTCGTTTCTTGTATGTAGCTAAGGAGTAAAAAGAAGTCCCATGTGGTTAAGTAGCATAAAAAATAGTCTCAATATGGCCTGAGAACAAAAATAGTCTCATGTAGCTAAGGAGTAAAATGAAATACACTCAGCTAAAGAACAAAACGAGTAACATGGAATTATTAGGCATGGTACTGAATAAGAAGAATCTGAGTATTATGACAATATGAAATGAGAAAACGAAGAACAGAAGTGCTAATGAAAGAAAAGAATTTGATCTCGTTCCTTGTCTGAATAACCAATAGTAAAATACTAATATTTCCAGGAATCATTCTTTAAATGAGTGATGACCAAATTGGCTTCCTAGAAATAATGGATTTCTTCGAAGAAAAACAAACGGATAATATAAAACGTTAACGCTTGAATAACAATCTCTGAACCAAACGAAAAAAAAATTGTATTCGAAGGTAAAATTATATTTAAACATACGCACACATAAATACGCACATACATGTACAAGTACATTGAAAACGTACACTTACGCATGCATAAGAGTACATTTGAATACACACACGTATAAAAGTATGGAACGCACGAATATAATCACTCCCATACACACATGCACAATTACATCAGAAATATATCCTAGGCAGTGTCGGCTTCGACTAAGACAACATATATGTGCGTATATATATATATATATATATATATATACACACACACACACACACACACACACACATATATATATATATATATCCGCGTGTGTACGATTTTTTTTCCTCCGTCTTCCCTTCTCTGGATCTTTCCTTTTCCTATGTTTCTGACGAAGAGCTCCGCTCGAAACGTAAAACCCTCCTTCTTCCCTTCCTTCCTGAGTGTCCAATAATACTATATTTGTTCCACGTCCTCGCGTTGTTGTGTTTTCTCTTTGTGTTTTCCTGTTTGGATTAATATATATATATATATAGCAATAATAATTCTCTAAACGAGATATAGACAGTAACTGCTCCATATATATATATATTATATATATATATATATAATATATATATAATAGGTATGTATGTATATGTACCTTCAAAACGTGGAGTAGATGAAACAGAGGCGGCTGAAGAAGGTAGAAAGATAGAGAGGGACAGGTGAAGAGAGAGATGGACAGGTAGAAAGATAGAGAGGGACAGGATAGAAAGAGAGAGATGGACAGGTAGGAAAGAGAGAGAGGGACAGTAGAAAGAGAGAGAGGGATAGGTAGAAAGAGAGAGATGGACAGGTAGAAAGATAGAGAGGGACAGATAGAAAGAGAGAGATGAACAGGTAGAAAGAGAGAGATGGACAGGTAGAAAGATAGAGAGGGACAGGTAGAAAGAGAGAGAGGGACAGGTAGAAAGAGAGAGAGGGACAGGTAGAAAGATAGAGAGGGACAGGTAGAAAGATAGAGAGGGATAGGTAGAAAGAGAGAGATGGACAGGTAGAAAGAAAGGGATGGACAAGTAGAAAGAGAGAGAGGGACAGGTCGAAAGAGAGAGAGGGACAGATAGAAAGAGAGAGATGGACTGGTTGAGAGATAGAGGGACAGGTAGAAAGAGAGAGAGGGACAGCTAGAAAGATAGAGGGGGACAGGTAGAAAGATAGAGATGGACAGGTAGAAAGATAGAGAAGGACAGGTAGAAAGATAGAGATGGACAGGTAGAAAGATAGAGAAGGACAGGTGGAAAGAGAGAGGTGGACAGGTAGATGAGGTGTGCATACATAAGCATCTGTATTCATATAAGCACAATAATACTAGCTACTTCTCTCCTGTTACCATCCGTATATAATCATACGTAGACGTATACATATATGCTTACGCATACACAGAAAGTTGCACGCTACAGATATACACATTCATATACGTCATACATACAAACACATTTACGTCACACGCATACGTATAAACATATGCACTTCATAGGTTTATAAACCACCATCATCACACACACACATACACACACACACAAAAAAAACACATGCATACGTATACACACACATGCACATCACAAACACACCTGCGTATACACAGACATACCCGCACATTCACATATACACGTGCTACACATACATACGCAAGGACAACTACGTAGTCATTCATGTCACAAACACGACTGCATAACCACACAGACGCTTCCATGCACACACACACATTCACAAACACACACACACATACGCACACGCACTCCACGCATACACACATCATTACACTCACACGCTGCGCACACCTTCACACACACACACGTAGTCACAGGTATGCACTCTACACACATGCATCACAACACGCACACACTGTATACAAAAACATACGCACACATCATACACAAAAACATACACAAACGCATGCACACATACACACACACACCACACAATAAAGACGTGATGTGTGTGACAGGTAAGTGATGAGATTTTACGAAGTCCTGAAATATTAGAAAACACTGTTTGAATATCAGAATTTCCATCATCGCCAAATAAGGATTTCTAAATCAACAAATTTACATAAAATATGAAGGAAAAAATACAAAGAAAACAAAGTAAATGAAAGAAAGACGAGGTAAAACCATTGAACAAAACAAATTTCCGCCATGTTTTTAACGACACTATTACAGTTACGTAATAACATGATGGCGCCGTTTTTTTACTTCTTCATTTGGCTATTTCTGTTTTTATTTCTATGTTTTATAGAATTCTCTCTCGTTTATTGATTTCTGTGATGAGCACAAGGACTCGATTTTTGTTTTCAAGGGTGGGAAGGTAAAGTCGTTTGATTATATTGCCTAACACCCATTCCCAGCTTTTGATTGGCATATTATTTAATGGAACCCAGAAGGGTGTAAAATGGAGTTGATCTCGGCAGGATTTTAATTCAGAGCATAAAGGAACCCTAAAGAACCGTAACTAAATAGTGCAAGGCATTTTGTATGACGTTCTTACTCTCTTACTCTCTTACTTGTTTCAGTCATTTGACTGTGGCCATGCTGGAGCACCGCCTTTAGTCGAGCAAATCGACCCCAGGACTTACTCTTTGTAAGCCTAGTACTTATTTTATCGGTGTCTTTTGCCCAACCGCTAGGTTACGGAGACATAAGCACACCAGTATCGGTTCTCAAGCGATGTTGGGGGAACAAACACAGACACACAAACGTATACACACACGTACATATAAACATATATACATATATACGACGGCTTCTTTCAGTTTCCGTCTACCAAATCGACTCACAAGGCTTTGGTCGGCTCGAGGCTATAGTTGAAGGCACTCGCCCAAGGTGCCACGCATTGGGATTGAACCCGGAACCATGTGGTTGGTAAGCAAGCTACTTACCACACAGCCACTCCTTGCGAATGTAATCACAAAAGCATTGTCTATGTTATTGGCCATCTCGACTGCAATACTTTATCGGTATCTATTTTATCGACCCCAATACATATTTTTATGTTGGAGGAGCAGCGGCAAGAAAATAGGAAGAAATCACAGACAAGCGACCAGCCCCGAATACTGGCAACAGCTATCAGGTGATGGGGTTAAACCGGGCGTGGAATTAAATCTACCACCCGATGTTATGTAAAACTCTTTTTTTCCTTTCTGCCGCTATTAGTAGCCGCGATGTCTAGCTTCATTATAAGGTAAAAATCTCAGCAGTTAATTGAATTTAATAAGGAACAACGTAGAAGAGCCAGTTTTTTAACTCACAAGCTCTCAGATTCACTTCAAATTTAAATCTATTTCATGAGGTGTCAAAATTTCAAATGAATTTAACAGCTTCGTGTGTTACTAAATGGCTCTTCGGCGAGGTAGTTGCTTCATTTTCTAGACACGTTTTCAGATTAAGTCACTTTCTGAACTCCACAATTTAACAAGTTGACGTGAAATAAATATCGTCTACTTTATTTTATCGACAAGGCAAATTCGTTCTTGCCGGCATGGAAATATGAAATGAACGGGGAAAAGGCATCTCCGTGAAATTTTAAAGGTAAAGGGAGACAAATGCTATAAGCTATTTTGTCCTGTGCCCTACTGTTTCTGCTAATATAACGCCATAACATGAAAATAATAATAATAATAATAATAATAATAATAATAATAATAATAATAATAATATAATAATAATAATAATAATAATAATAATAATAACAGCAACAATCCTTTGTACTAAAGACACAAGGCCTGAAATTTGGGGAGAGGTGACTAGTCGATCACATCGATCCCAGTGGTTCACTGGTACTTAGTTTATCGATCCCGAAAGAATGAAAGGCAAAGTCGACATCGGCGGAATTTGAACTCAGAATGTAGAGACGAGCGAAATACCGCTAAGCATTTCGTCCAGCGTACTAACAATTCTACCAGCTCGCCGCCTTCCAAATAATAATAGCAAAAAATTTGGGCACAAGGCTTGCAATTTTTTAAGGGAGAGTGGAAATCCGATTATATCAACCCCAATACTTGAATGGTACGGCAATTCTGGGAGAGAGGATAAATAGATTACATCGACCTCAGTACTCAACTGGTACTTATTTGATCGACACGAAAAGATGAAAGACGAAGTCGACCTCGGCGGAATTTGAACTTGAAAGTAATTTGAATTTGAAAGTGAAGACAGACAAAATACCCCCGCCATGCTAATGATTCTACCAATCTTCCGTCTTAATAATAATAATAAATAATAATAATAATAATAATAATAATAATAATAATAATAATAATTTCATTTATTGGCCACCAGAGCCGAGAAATAGGGGACAATACAGTTTGCCAATGTGGTTGGTAGTAGGTCAACCCTTAGATTCTATAGTGGTGGGCAAGAACAAGAACGCTCTCGGTGACACCAGTTGTCGACGAAGGACTACGGACTAACAAGAAATCTATCGACTACTTCTAGAAATCACTGTCTGGTATAGCTGCCGGAGCAAAATTGCCAGTTTGGAATAAAATTCAATATACACGCATATGCGCTATTTGCTCGGTGCGTACGAGATGCGCAGTAAATGATGAAACCGTCATCTGAACAATCTCTCTGTGTTCTGAATTGCGAATTATGCCAAACACGTGTATATCAGAACTGGCTATCAACCGAGCCAACTGTAAAGATCGACCACGCAGCTTTCCTTTTGATGAGAAGAGTAGCTATTTGTCCACAATCTGATTGGAGCTTTGACGAAACAAGTTTTATGATGGGCATATTTGAAAAGAATTGTGAATAGACACTTTGCTTTTCTGCTTTTCGGTCAAGTCCTCAGAATCGTCTTCAGGTTTCATTTGGAGAGGAAGCTAATAGTAGTTTGGATGGCGCTGCGTTCTAGAGAATTTATTGAAACGTCCATAAAAGTAGTGACTATCTTACAAGTGAAATGGATTTACTCTAAAAATCCGCCTATGGGAAGAGAGCACAACTAGCTAGGTGAGGCTGAGGATCTTTTCGGTTTGAACGGCAGTTTTTTCTAGTGGTGTCATAGGAAATTATCACCCATAATTATGACCCTTGTATCGATCTATTGCATTTCAATGTTTTAGGGTTAGGGTTAGTTAGGGTTAGGGTTAGGGTTAGGGGTGGGGAGAAGGGTATCTTTTTTTCTTCACAAATGTAAATAAACCCAATCTGTTTCTTAAACGAGGGGCATATTCATACGGCACAGAATGGTTTTTTTACCTCAATAGACGGTCATTGATTGGTTGAAATTGCAGAAATGGAAGAACAAAAACAACAAATATCTTACAAACTATAGAATTTTCTCAATAAAGCCAAGAGAAAAAGATGTTTTATAAACACATTCTACCAGTATACGAAGTTTAAAATTTTTTAGTTATCTAGAAATTATGTTAAAAACTGCCGTTCAAACCGAAAAGATCCGAGGTTGCTTCCTTTTGATAGTCAGGGTAATCCTGGGATCTTTAAAGTTCATTGATTAACAGCTAGATATCTATCTTCGTACTCGAAACTCATTTCAGTCTCATTTGTATAATACTGTTTTCATGACTGTTCTTTATGTATTTTGTTTTAATTATCGATTCTCTGTAACCCTCGATACATACAGTTTTTATAATCTCTCTTGTGGAGGCGCAATGGCCCAGTGGTTAGGGCAGTGGACTCGCGGTCATAGGATCGCGGTTTCGATTCCCAGACCGGGCGTTGTAAGTGTTTATTGAGCGAAAACACCTAAAAGCTCCACGAGGCTCCGGCAGGGGATGGTGGCGATCCCTGCTGTACTCTTTCACCACAACTTTCTCTCATTCTTACTTCCTGTTTCTGTTGTACCTGTATTTCAAAGGGCCGGCCTTGTCACTCTCTGTGTCACGCTGAATATCCCCGAGAACTACGTTAAGGGTACACGTGTCTGTGGAGTGCTCAGCCACTTACACGCTAACTTCACGAGCAGGCTGTTCCGTTGATTCGGATCAACCGGAACTTTCGTCGTCGTAACCGACGGAGTGCTTCCATAATCTCTCCATGCGATCTCCATCCTTCGGTTTCTCTTGTGGCAAATAAAGAAATCATCATCAACATCACCATCGCCACCAGTATCATATTCGCTGTCGTCGTCGACGTTATTAGTATTGTGAAGGCGGCGAGCTGGCAGGAACGTTAGCCCGCCGGGCGAAATGCTTTGCAGTATTTTGTCTGCCGTTACATTCTGAGGTTGACTTTGCCTTTCATCCTTTCGGGGTCGATAAATTAAGTACCAGTTACGCACTGGGGTCGATCTAATCGACTTAATTCCTTCGTCTGTCCTTGTTTGTCCTCTCTGTGTTTAGCCCCTTGTGGGTAGTAAAGAAATAGGTATTTCGTCTGCCGTTACGTTCTGAGTTCAAATTCCGCCGAGGTCGACTTTGCCTTTCATCCTTCCGGGGTCGATAAAATAAGTACCAGTTGCGATAAATTAAGTACCAGTTGTGGTGCTTTTCTTCACTACTGAAGTGATGGTGGGTGATCTTCCCCTCTGTGACCTGGTGGGGCAAAATCTACTGAGGAAATTATTTAGATGATCATGATCTCAGTAGATTCTGCCCCACCAGGTCACAGAGGGGAATACCACCCACCATCACTTCAGCAGTGAAAAAAAGCACTACAGAGCGATGGAGTGGCTGGACTGCACCCACCCGAAATCCTGAGAACAACAATCAGATGGAAGAAATGATTGCACATGCAGTAGGGGCCAGTGTAAAAACGACATTGAAGAACCACATAGTAAAGTTTAACAAAAAAACTATACATGCAGGTTGAAGGTGCAGCTATCGGTGTCGGTGTAGCTAGAGATGTGGCCGGCCTCTTCATGACCTGGTGGGACAGAAAACAAATGTTAGCAGAACAGTCCACAACTCTTCTACTCTACAGTAGATATGTAGATGACATTAATATCATAGTTAGGACCAACTCTAGTGACGGTAGTGAAGAAACTGAGAAGGACGTAATGGAGAGCATCCAGCAAATAGCTAACTCCATCCACCAAAGTATCAAGGTAACTATAGATTACCTCACTAAGCACCCCAACAATAGACTACTTGTACTTTATACTGAACTTTGGTTAGAGACTGTGAACAATAGAGTGCTGCTCCTCCAATCCTATTACATGAAACCCCGAACTTCAAAATATGTTGTTCACAAGAACTCAGCTTTATCACACAACATGAAAATTAACATACTGATAGCAGACTTACTTAGAATAATGAACAATATTGCCCCCGCTATGCGAACCCTATGAAACGAAAAAATATATACAGAACTTCATGCATCGCATGCAGTTCTCTGGATATGATCAGAAAGATAGGGTTTGAGTATACAGGTCGGCTAGAAAGAAATTAGACAACATTATATGTAATGATACCAGTGGTACCTGCCCTAAATATAGAAACAAAGAATGGAATAGGATACAAAGAGCTTGTGATAAAGCAAACGGGGCGAACACGTGGTATAAAACCGACAAATATCAAGCAGTGATGTTTGTAGAGGCCACAGCCCATGGAGAACCAGCCCGTAGATTTAGAAAAGCTCTGAAGGAGACCAAACTCAACATTAAGATTGTTGAAAAGCTAGGGAACTCATTCAGATCACAACTATGTAGGACGTACCCCTTTGAGAATACCATATGATAACTGCATGGTATGTAGGATTAGCCCTGGCATGAACTGTAGAACTCAAAATGTAGTTTACAGCATAAGATGCATAGAAGTTGCTTGTAAAGACATGAACATGACATACAAAGGGGAGACATCTAGGAATATTGCAGAACGAGTAAATGAACATCTGAGACGATATGACGACAAAAAACAGTCCTCCATACTCTACCAACAGGCCAAAGACCACCACGGAGGCAACTTGGGTCAACTTGACATCCGCATCTTATCCAAGCACCCAAAAGACCCAACACTCAGGTAAATACGGGAATACGTCCTTATAAATGAAACCTCCCAATACTAAATAGAAAATATACATAGTAGATATCATACCTCCATAACCACAGTTTACACAGGTAGAGTAGAATAGTTAATGAGCAGTTATGTAGATAGATGTATGTATGTATGTGTGTGGGGGTATATATGAGTGTATGTATATGCATATGAGCATATGGATATAAAAAGAAGCAGACCAACATACAGACGGATAGGTTCATAGTTTATATGAACAGACAAGCACACATACGTAAATTGAGACTGAAACACATGACCATATATACACACGCACACTTTACTCCACACAAGGAAACATATGGAGACACGTGTCCACACGTAAGGAAATGCACATCCATGCATACAAACATGGCACATAGTTTCAAAACACACACGCACTCAGGCATGCACACACAAGGAGACAGAGGTACATACATATACAAACACACGCACACACACACACATACATAAAAAATACACAAGCACATGAATATGCAGAATACACGCATACAGATGCACACACACACATACATACATACATACACACACACACATACATACATACATACATACATACATACATACATACATACATACATACATGCATGCATACATACATAGGCACACACACACACACTGCCCCACACGCATGCGCACAAACAAACAAAAAGGAACGCAGTGTAAATAACGGACAGTCAAGACTATTGAAAAGTTTGCAAGACGCGACGAAAATTTTTGGAAAATAAAAATAAGGAATAAGTGGAAATTTTACCGGTGAGTGTGTTAAATTATGAGGCACAAAACGAAAATGACTCTCCCCAGACACAAGAGAATATGCTTTAACACACGAACTCACATAAACAAACTTGCAAAACAAATCCCTAAACGAAGTATTATTATTATTATTATTATTATTGAGTGAGAGAGCAGTTCATGCTATCAAAGTGACACTGGGGTAAAATATACGAAGCCCAATATACCCATCATGACTACCCGTCTGATAAGGGTACACCAGGCACATACATCACAACCATATGTGCGCGACATGGTGATCTCATATCAAGATAAGCAGCACATGACCTTGCAGGTGGGGCCCAGTTAGAATTTTCTTCAGGTTGAGTAGCCCATTCCGCCCAAAAGGTCTCTGAATAAGGGTTGTTTAAGGATGTTGAAAGAACCACACATGTTTCCAGAGGTGAATTATTCAAACCCCAAAGAGGCTATGATGCTCCCCCACTACTTCTGCTCGTGATCAGAGATGCACATATCGTCAGCCACTAAGGGACATGCTCAACTGGTTAAGGTCAAGCAACTGATAAGCAAATCTGTGGTATTGAGCAGAATATTTGCTGTAGCCCATCTTTTATACCAAGACAAAACAATGTACATGATAACACTTCCAATCAGTTAAGATCAGAAGCCATGAGAGCCACTGCCTGGTACTGCATCAGGGCATTATTATTATTATTATTATTATTATTATGTTCATCATCATCATTATTATTATTATTATTATTATTATTATTATTATTATTATTACGTTTTGAGTTCAAATACCGCCGAGGTCAACTTTGCTTTCATTCTCTCGAGGCCAATAAATTAAGTTCCATTTGCGTACTGGATCGATCTAATCGACTGGCCCCCTTCTCCCCAAATTTCAAGCCTTGTGCCTATAGTAGAATGGATTACTATTATTATTACTTTATTACGACGGCGAGTTGGCGGAGCCGCTAGCACGCCAGAGAAAGAGCAGCGTTTCGTCCATCTTCACGTTCTGAGTTCGAATTCCGCCGAGGTTGATTTTGCCTTTCATTCATTCAAGCTCTATTAAAATAAGTGTGGAGGCGCAATGGCCCAGTGGTTAGGGCAGCGGACTCGCGGTCGTAGGATCGCGGTTTCGATTCCCAGACCGGGCGTTGTAAGTATTTATTGAGCGAAAACACCTAAAGCTCCACGAGGCTCCGGCAGGGATGGTGGTGATCCCTGCTGTACTCTTTCACCACAACTTTCTCTCACTCTTTCTTCCTGTTTCTCTTGTACATGTATTTCAAAGGGCCGGCCTTGTCACTCTCTGTGTCACGCTGAATATCCCCGAGAACTGCGTTAAGGGTACACGTGTCTGTGGAGTGCTCAGCCACCTACACGTTAATTTCACGAGCAGGCTGTTCCGTTGATCGGATCAACCGGAACCCTCGTCGTCGTAACCGACGGAGTGCTTCCACTCCATTAAAATAAGTACTAGTCAAGTACTGGGGGTCGATGTAATCGACTAACCTTCTCCCACAAAATTTTAGGCCTTGCGCATATAATACAAAAGAGCCATCACCATCATCATCATCATCGTCATCATCGTCATCATCATGACCATTATCATGATTATTTTGACCATTGAGAGTCTCTCTGCAGAATTTCACAGTTAGATGCAACATCTAACTGTGAAATAGTTATTGCTGTGGTAATATCAAGAAACGCAGATACCAACGTATCGTCATCATCATCATCATCATCATCATTATCCTTATTATCATCATTAATATGTCGTGTAACATACAGTTTATCTTTTGTTACAATCCTTATGGCATGTTAGCATTGTGTCCGTTATTCCAATTGAAATATCTACAGAATCTTCTGTAAAGACATTGACAGCCTAGTCATTATATATATATATATCTATTATATATATAAATTCGTACATACATACATATGTATATAGATATATTATATATATATATATATTATATATATATAAAATTCGTACATACATACATACATGTATATATATATAGATATATATATTATATATATTATATATATATATATATTATAAATTCGTTACATACATACATACAGTATATATATATATATAATATATATTAAATTCGTACATACATACATACATACATACATACATACATACATACATACATACATACATACATACATGCATGTATATATATATATATATATATCTATATAATATATATATATATATATATATATATATATATATATATATATATATATATACATATATATACATATAAATATAAATATACATATACATATACATATACATATATATGTATGTATGTGGTATGTATGGGAAAATTTGCACAAAAAATATCGAAATATCGTTAATATTGTTCTTTCAAATCATTTCTAAACCCTTGGACAATTGTATGCCAATTCTTTCATATTATCTGTGACGTGTAAGGGAACAAATTCTTCGAAGATCTTTTGAATTATTCCATACTCGGCGGAACTATTAGGTAAACAGAAAGTAGACATCTTCCATTATTTGGTTTGTTTTTGCTGTCATTGGTCACCTCTACCAACTTAATGATGGTCACGAGGATGGTACTGCTGATGCTGATGATGATGATGATGATGATGATGAAGTGGAGGCAGAGGAACTTGAGGAAAAGGAGCGGGAGGAGGAGCAAGACGAGGACTATGATGATGACAATGACGACAATAATGGCGACGCCCATGATGAAGAATGAGTATGACGACGACAACGATGATGATAATGAGATGATGATGATGATGATGATGATGATGATGACGATATTGGCTTCAGGTTACCTCACGAGTAAAATGCAATAAATTTTGTTCGAAGGTTGCAAATAAACATGCTGCATATTGTGTGTTTGAGTTTACATACGCATATATGAAAACATACACACGTACATACATGCACCCCTCACCTTCATCATCATCACCACCACCACCATCATCATCATCATCATCATCATCATCATCATCATCATCATTATCATCATCATCACCATCATCATCATCATCATCTTCATCATCATCATCATCTTCATCATCATCATTATTATCACCACCACCATCATCATCACCACCACCACCACCACCACCATCATCATCATCATCATCATCATCACTATAATTGACTAATAATAACAAAGAAGAACCAAATAATAAAAGAAGTCTACTTTATGTTTATTTAATAGTTCTTCTGTGTATGGAATAATTCAAAACTTCTTCGAAGAATTTGCTCTTTTACATATCTCAAATACATACATACATACATACATACATACATACATACATACATACATACTTCTATGCATACTGCCTAAATACCAATCTTGAGAAATTAGGCTTCTCAAAACCAGGACGGAGAAAGCTGATTCAAAGACTACAAATCCAAGCCATCACTGGAACTGTTAAAATCTGTAAAACTTCCCAGAAGTTTATCATTCAAGTATATATGCGCATGAGTAGACATGTAATTACATGCATGAGAATACATACGTAAAACAAAACCTACAAATCTGCATACATACATACATACATCATACATACATACATACATACATACAAAAGTACCCTGTTGATGTTGGAATTCCAGTGAAGAAGTCTTGGATCTAGATTAGAAATCGGCTCTTTTTTGGTGGGCAAGAAATCTTGAAATAAAACTGAATAATGACATACATACATACATACATACATACATACATACATACATACATACATACATACATACATACATACATACATACATACATACATGTATGTCGTCATGGTACTATCTCCCTATGCGGGATGATGTTGTTGCTAAAACAACTTACAATGCCATCCGCAAAAAAAAACACTGTCCAGAAATAAACTTAGAAAATCCTTGTTCTGGAATACATTCATAAACACCAACTCAAGCAATACTGGTGGAATATTCCCATCAAAACTTCTGTCAGATGTAAGCATAAGAGTCCGAATATTGTTGTTTGGGACGGAGAGACAAAGGTATGTGGCGTCATAGAGGCTAGCTGCCCTGCAGATATAAATGTTTCTTTGAAAATCAAAGAAAATCAGGATATCTATGGACAGTTGTTTCGAAACCTCCAGCTTCTATATCCAGACTATGAATTCATATTCATACCAAAAATAATAATTGGAACACTAGGCTTTGTTACTAAATGCTTAAAGAAGAATTTGGATAAACTGGGATTTTCAGAAAGAGAAATTGACCGGCTGATTCGTACACTACAAGTCTAATCTGTGAGTGGAACAGTAAAAATATGCAAGACCTTTCTCGAGTTCCAAATGGGTATTTGTCTGTGTTAACTACATCCCAATGATGGAGCTTTGTATCTTTGTTGGAAACCGGCTCCCTCCTCAGTGGAAGATATATAATAATCAAAAAATATAAGAGACATACATGCATACATACATACATGTAAATGAGTATTAAATAAGTTGTGGATTCAGAGAGTCGTGCGGCTATCACATTAATCTCTTCTTCCGGACTCGGCTAACAGTTCACCTAGTAATCCAATAGAAAGCAGTGTAATGTAAAGTGCCCATGTAACCGAAATCCAGAAGATCCAATCAATGAAATTATTTCATTGTGAGTATATAAGCCATAAAGTTAGGTGTTATGAGAGATGAATATATATCTATTTAAAATCACGTGACATCCTTAGGATTATATATGTTTCGCAACCTTCTTAATGTTACATTATTTTTAGCGTAGAACAAATTGTGCGTGTATGTTTGCAATAGTATGTACGTTCCGCATTACACAATACTATTGTATATTCCCAAATTAATGCAAATTAAAAAGGCTAGCTCATCAGATCACCAGAGCTGAATCGTTGGTGTACTCAATCAATCGATTGTGAGATCGATTGATAAATGTGACTGTTGCACTACGGAGTAAAGATTCCCCGAATATATTGAAAACAGATGCAAGCTAACTGGAATGAATTATATATATATATATATATATATATATATATATATATATATATATATATATATATATATACATATCCATTATCTTTATGCCTTTTCTAGACACACACTGGCCCACACACAAAGACATACACACACATACATATGTATGTATGAATGTGTGTGTATGTGTGTATGTATATATATATATAATATATATATATATATATATATATTGGAACGATGAATCTCAGTGCTTCAAGATCAATAATTCACAAAAAAAGTATTATTTCCCGCTTTCTTAAAGTTTCTAAATTCTTATGATATCAACAATATGTGTATGTGTGTTTGTGTGTATATGTGTGCGTGTGTGTATACTCACATACTTGGATGGATAGATGGATGCATGTATGTATGCTTGTGTGCATGTGCATATACATATATATATATATACATATATAAACATGTGTGTACATGTATCTATATATGTGAGTATCTACAAGAATGCTTCAACACAACCTTAAGCAAGTATATATGTGTGAATGTAATCTATGTAGGTATATGTGTGATTGTTTCAATGCTCTCATATGTAAGGTAACAGCACATCTTCCCAGATTCAGTCCAGGGAGAGACAAAATACTTCAGTTTGTGTTTCTGAAACCAGAAGAAAAATAGAAAAAAATATTCCAAATCAAAAAAAAATATGAATCACTGTTCTCAGAAGCCTTAAAAAAATGTAATCTTCGTGATTTTCTTTGAGGATTTTTACCTGATAATATTTCTATGGCAATACGTTCGGAAGAAAGTGTTGTAAACAAAATGGCGTCGGTTAGCATTTGTTAGAGTGCGAGTGGGTGTTTTAGCGGCAGAAATAACAGTAGTTAACTGCAAATAATACATGTGTATATGGCTCAATACAACGAAGAAGATAAGATGACATATAAGTACATATGGTATGTATGGTCCTGCTGTGAAGGCGCGTGGCTTAGTGGATAGGGTATTCGGCTCTCAATCGTCAGGTCATGAGGTCAATTCCCAGCAGCGAAATGTGTCGTTGAGGAAAACATTTTATTTCACGTTGCTCCAGTCCATTCCTCTGGCAAAAATGAGTGGCACCTGTATTTCAAAGGGCCAGCCTTGTCACACACAGTACTACGTTAAGCGTACACGTGTCTGTGGAATGCTCAGCCACTCGTGCGTTAATTTCACGAGCAGAATGTTCCGTTGATCGGATCAACTGGAACACTCGTCGTCGTAACCGATAGAGTGCCAGTTAGTATGGTCCTACTGTCTAATGACTGAAAGAAATAATATATATATATATATATATATATATATATGTGTGTGTGTGTGAGTGTGTGTGTGTGTGTGTATGTATGTATGTGTCTTTGATATTTAATCATTGTTTACTCTTACACTTTGGAAGATTCTCAGACACTGTGGTTTCCCACCCAAATTAGTCAAGATGATTCGTTTATGGTATTAAAACTTTGAATGTCAAGTTATACACACTAACAAGCTGACAGATCCGTTCGAGATCAAAACCGGAGTCAAACAAGGATGTGTGTCATCACCAATCTTATTTTCATTGGCAGTGAATTGGTTGATGCAAAGAACGACAGAAGAATATAAGCGAGGTATAGAATGGAACACAATTCAACTAGAAGATTTAGATTATGCAGACGACATTTGTTTGTTCTCATACACGCCTCAAGAGTTATAAGACAAATCTGAAAGACTTAGTCAAATCGCCAACACCATAGGTCTCAAAATCAACAAAATGTACACTCTTTGTAAAAATATAATAGATGATGACAATGTGACTTTGAACGGCAAACCAATAGCAAATGTTAACTATCTAGGCACCAAAATAACAATGGATGGGGACTACATTCATGAAATAAATACAAGAATCAGCAAAGCCAAACAATCATTCGGTATGTTAAATTCAATATGGAAAACATCAATACTCAGCAAGAGCACCAAAGTACGATTTTGCAATACCAACTTCCTCTATAGCATCTTCCTCTATGGATCCGAATGTTGGAAAACTAAAAGTATAGAAAAGAAATCGTAGGTGTTTCAAAATAATTATTTACGAAAAATTTTGAAGGTCTACTGGCTGAATATGGTCACGAATAGCCAAGTACACACCAAGGCTAACGTGAAACCATTAAGAGAAGCTACTGAAGCAAAGAGATGGAAATGGCTGGATCGAGTTTGTTGATATAAACCGAATTCAATTATCAGGATCGCTTTGCAATCGGTTCCACAAAGTAAAAGAAGACACGGCCGACCAAAGGAAACACGACAGAGAACAATAACGAAAGATCTTAAAGGTAATGGGTTAACAATGGTAGACGCTGCCAAGGACGCTTTTAGTGTCAGAAGATGGAATGATCTTGCTGTCATCTCAAGTTCCACAAGGCACAATGAGAACCGAATAAATAATGAATTTATTCGTTTCAGTCATTTGACTGCGGCCATGCTGGGAAACCGCCTTGAAGGGTTTAGTCGAACAAATCGACCCAGTACTTCTTTTAAAACCTAGTACATATTCTATCGGTCTCTTTTGCTGAACACAATCCTTAGGCTCCATCTCTTACCAGATGGAGTGCTTCCACACACTTTTTTTTGTTGATTTTTTTCCACAGTACACACTATATATATATATATATATATATATATATATATATATATATATATATACACATGTATGATTGTTTATTTAAAGGGCATAATACATGTCTTTAAGTGCTACTAATAGTTTCATATGTTGCGAAATACTCAAAAATATTCTTCAGACACAAACCACATATAACGAACTAAAAATTAAAAAAAAGGTGAATAATAGAAGAAACGCGAAAAAAAAACCCTGAGAAGGCGGCATATAGAAAATGCAGAAAGGAAAACGGAAAACGAAAACGCAAAAACAAAAATGTAAAAAGTAAAAAGGTAAAGAAACTAACCTCCTTAGGTCTTATATTATAAGGCTGGAAAGATATCAACAAGTCAATCAGGAATAGACTATCACGGAACAGTACATTATATACTCTTTACTCTCTTTTACTTGTTTCAGTCATTTGACTGCGGCCATGCTGGAGCACCGCCTTTAGTCGAGCAAATCGACCCCGGGACTTATTCTTTGTAAGCCCAGTACTTATTCTATCGGTCTCTTTTGCCGAACCGCTAAGTGACGGGGACGTAAACACACCAGCATCGGTTGTCAAGCAATGCTAGGGGGACAAACACAGATACACAAACACACACATATATATATATATATATATACATATATATACGACAGGCTTCTTTCAGTTTCCGTCTACCAAATCCACTCACAAGGCACTGGTCGGCCCGGGGCTATAGCTGAAGACACTTGCCCAAGATGCCACGCAGTGGGACTGAACACGGAACCATGTGGTTGGTTAGCAAGCTACTTACCACACAGCCACTCCTGCGCCTATTATATATATATTTTCACTCAGCAAAAACATTACAATATCAATGAACCCGCTTACACACACACACACACACACACACACACACACACACATACACACATACACACACACGCGCGCGCACACACACACACACACACACACACACACACACACTTCTCAACGCACAATCCAGGCGATTTCCCTTTGAAACAGTTCACATATCTTATTCATATTAAGTACGTAATGGTTTCGTTGAAGTCTTGTGCAAACCTATTTCTTTACTACCCACAAGGGGCTAAACACAGAGAGGACAGACAAGGACAGACAAACGGATTAAGTCGATTACATCGATCCCCAGTGCGTAACTGGTACTTAATTTATCGACCCCGAAAGGATGAAAGGCAAAGTCGACCTCGGCGGAATTTGAACTCAGAACGTAACGGCTGTCTTGTGCAAACCATTTGATTCTACAACAGGCTCCGCAGCTAAACTGGGCTTGCGGGGTTTTTTTTTTTTTTATTAAAAACCAGCAGAGATACCTTTTTTCGGGATTAAAATGGCATAGCTTTTTTACTGTTTTACTTATTTCAGTCATGTGACTGCGGCCATGCTGGAAAAAATCAACTACACGATTTATTCTTTGTAAGCCTAGTACTTATTCTGCTGGAGTATAAGTCACATCCCTTGTATTAAAGACTTTTGTTACCTGAAACATAAGGGGTCGGTTTATCGATTTTTTTTAATGACTTTGCGGGGTGACTGGGGAAATGTAAAGATGTGCACGACCACCCTTAGACGGTTTTGAATGACTATAGAAAGTGCGAGCCCTCTTACTGAAAAATTGTGGACTTGTATAAAGGAAACACAGACAGACATTTTGCCGTTTATATATATAGAGAGAGATTCAATTGGTTTTGTCTTTCAACTCCGCCCGCATCTGACGCAACAGCGTTTTTCTAGGGACTCTGCTGATTAAGTGTAGCAGGGGTTTTTGAGATGTGTTGTGTTTCTTTTTCTTTTTCTTTCTTTTTTTGTTATTGTTTTCCAAATAATGTAAAAATGCCAAAGGACTCTCAGTATTGATTCGAAATAATCTGTTTTGAATTCAGAATTCTTCATAAAATAGATGTGTTTCTGTAAATTTTCTTTCCTCCTCCCATTTCTCTTTTTCTTTCTTCGTCTTCTCTCCTCCACCTCTTCTTTTCTCCACTTCTTCGTCTTCTTTTCTCCTCTTCCTTCTTTTTCCCCCTTCTTCGTGCACTTATGCATATATCGGCATCATACCTATTGTAGACTTTCTCTCAAGCAATCATGCATAGGCATATGCATTCTTTCGCACACATGCATTCACTCTCTCCCACTCTCCTTCTTTCTCTCTCTCTCTCTCTCTTTCACTTTCTCTCTCTCTCTCTCTCTCGCCCTAACTTTGTCTTTTCTCTAACTCTTTCTCTCTTTCTTTGTCCCTCTTTCTTTCTCACTCTCTATCTCTGTCTCTTTATTTCTCTCTTTCTCTGTCTCTAACTCTCTCTTTTCTCTCTTTTATCTCTCTCATCTCTTTCACTTTCACTTTCTCTCTCTCTCTCTAACTTTGTATTTTCTCTAACTCTTTCTCTCTCTCTTTGTCCCTCTTTCTTTCTCATTCTCTCTCTGTCTCTCTGTTTCTATTTCTCTCTAACTATCTTTTCTCTAATTCTTTCCCTCTCTTTTTTCTTTCTTTCTCACTCTCTCTCTCTTTCTCACTCTCTCTCTCTCTCTTCTCTCTCTTTCTCTCTCTAACTTTCTCTTTTCCCCTAACTCTTCTCCTCTCCGTTTCTCTCTTTCTTTCCATCTATCTCACTCTCTCCCTCTAACTCTTCTTTCCTTTCTCTCTCTCTCTCTCACTCACTCTCTCTCTCTCTTGTTTTCTCTTTTTTCTCTGTTTTTCACGTACGTATGCATATATACATTCAATATGCACTTACACTCACGCACGCACACACACACACACCACACACACACATACACACATACACACACACGCGCGCACACACACACACCACACCAAACACACACACACCCTTCTCAACGCACAATCCAGGCGATTTCCCTTTGAAACAGTTCACATATCTTATTCATATTAAGTACGTAATGGTTTCGTTGAAGTCTTGTGCAAACCTATTTCTTTACTACCCACAAGGGGCTAAACACAGAGAGGACAGACAAGGACAGACAAACGGATTAAGTCGATTACATCGATCCCCAGTGCGTAACTGGTACTTAATTTATCGACCCCGAAAGGATGAAAGGCAAAGTCGACCTCGGCGGAATTTGAACTCAGAACGTAACGGCTGTCTTGTGCAAACCATTTAATTCTACAACAGGCTCCGCAGCTAAACTGGGCTTGCGAGATACCCTTTTTCGGGATTAAAATGGCATATAGCTTTTTACTGTTTTACTTATTTCAGTCATGTGACTGCGGCCATGCTGGAAAAAATCAACTACACGATTTATTCTTTGTAAGCCTAGTACTTATTCTGCTGGAGTATAAGTCACATCCCTTGTATTAAAGACTTTTGTTACCTGAAACATAAGGGGTCGGTTTATCGATTTTTTTAATGACTTTGCGGGGTGACTGGGGAAATGTAAAGATGTGCCGACCACCCTTAGACGGTTTTGAATGACCATAGAAAGTGCGAGCCCTCTTACTGAAAAATTGTGGACTTGTATAAAGGAACACGACGACATTTTTCCGTTTATATATATAGAGAGAGATTCAATTGGTTTTGTCTTTCAACTCCGCCCGCATCTGACAACAGCGTTTTTCTAGGACTCTGCTGATTAAGTGTAGCAGGGGTTTTTGAGATGTGTTGTGTTTTTCTTCTTTTTCTCTTTCTTTTTGTTATTGTTTTCCAAATAATGTAAAAATGCCAAAGGACTCTCAGTATTGATTCGAAATAATCTGTTTTGAATTCAGAATTCTTCATAAAATAGATGTGTTTCTGTAAATTTTTCTTTCCTCCTCCCATTTCTCTTTTTCTTTCTTCGTCTTCTCCTTCTCCACCTCCTTCTTTTCTTCCACTTCTTCGTCTTCTTTTCTCCTCTTCCTTCTTTTTCCCCCTTCTTCGTGCACTTATGCATATATCGGCATCATACCTATTGTAGACTTTCTCTCAAGCAATCATGCATAGGCATATGCATTCTTTCGCACACATGCATTCACTCTCTCCCACTCTCCTTCTTTCTCTCTCTCTCTCTCTCTTTCACTTTCTCTCTCTCTTTCTCTCGCCCTAACTTTGTCTTTTCTCTAACTCTTTCTCTCTTTCTTTGTCCCTCTTTCTTTCTCACTCTCTATCTCTGTCTCTTCTTATTTCTCTCTTTCTCGGTCTCTAACTCTCTCTCCTTTTTCTCTCTTTTAAAATCTCTCTCTCATCTTTCACTTTCCACTTTCTCTCTCTCGCTCTCACCTTCTCTCTTCTTCTCTCTAACTAACTTTGTATTTTCTCTAACCTTCTCTCTCTCTCTTCTTTGTCCCTCTTTCTTTCTCATTCTCTCTCTGTCTCTTGTTTCTATTTCTCTCTAACTCTCTTTTCTCTAATTCTTTCCCTCTCTTTTTTTTTTTCTTTCTTTCTCACTCTCTCTTCTTTCTCACTCTCTCTCTCTCTCTCTCTTCTCTCTCTTTCTCTCTCTCTAACTTTCTCTTTTCCCCTAACTCTTCTCCTCTCTCGTTTTCTCTCTTTCTTTCCATCTATCTCACTCTCTCCCTCTAACTCTTCTTTCCTTTCTCTCTCTCTCTCTCACTCTCTCTCTCTCTTTGTTTCTCTTTTTTCTCTGTTTTTCACGCACGTATGCATATATACATTCAATATGCACTTACACTCACGCACGCACACACACACACACACACACACACACACACACACACATACGCGCACACAGACACACATGAATACATCGCTCCTCCCAATCACACACTCACACACTCCTAAACAAATGTTACAAGTAAGGCTTCCTGTCTGTACCCGTAATGCACATCCGTTAATGCAAAATGTCTATGAAGACGGGTGGGCTTTAAAACACACCTCGATCTATATTCCAGACGTGGGCAACCTTTTTTGAGAAGCTGGCCACATGAGACATGGCTCCTTATTAAGTGGGCGGCTGCACTATGAAAAAAAAATTGACAGTAAAATTTTGTTAGGCGTGCTATTCAGAAAGTGCTGCAGGCCGTACTATGAAAAACAAAAAATTCAAGGTAATATTTTGTTAGGTGTACCATTCAGAAAGTCTTGCGAGCCGCAGGTTGCCCACGAGAAGAGTACAACTGTCGAGCGAATCTGTAATTAATATCTATTTCTTTATTACCCACAAGGGGCTAAACACAGAGGGGACAAACAAGGACAGACATAGGTATTAAGTCGATTACATCGACCCCAGTGCGTAAGTGGTACTTATTTAATCGACCCCGAAAGGATGAAAAGCAAAGTCGACCTCGGCGGAATTTGAACTCACAACGTAACGGCAGACGAAATACCTATTTCTTTATTACCCACAAGGGGCTAAACACAAAGGGGACAAACAAGGACAGACATAGGTATTAAGTCGATTACATAGACCCCAGTGCGTAACTGGTACTTAATTTATCGACCCCGAAAGGATGAAAGGTAAAGTCGACCTCGGCGGAATTTGAACTCACAACGTAACATCAGACGAAATACGGCTACGCATTTCGCCCGGAGTGCTAACGTCTCTGCCAGCTCCCCGCCTTAAAATCTGTAATTAAAATCGTTCCGCCGACCTTCCTGAATAGGGAGGAGCGAGCCTGTTTTCTCTCGGTAGTTGCTATGGCGAAAGAGGTAGTATGGAAGACGAGAGTGAAAGGAATTGCAACAGGCATGTTCATCTCCAGTCTCGAGCTAATCGACTTTTTCGTTTTCCACATGAAACAGAAAATAAGGCTGGAGAAGAAATGCCTGTCGCAAAGTGTGTTTCGTAAAAGATGGAAGTCTGCATCAACTATGTTGCGAGTGAAAGAACCTGTTTAAACGAGAATATAAAAAGGAGAAAGCAAAGTCTTCAGTGTGAGTATGTGGTTTGTGGCGTCGACCGCATCCTCCGCTTCATTTTTTGTTAATCACTCATTCTCATTTAATTGTATATATTTTAATTGTTTGTTTATTCATGCGTTTCGTCTCATTCGATATCCTGACCCCAATGTTTGTTTTGTTTGTACTCGTATCGTCCCCTCTTTTTCTCAACCTCATAGTTAATAAAGAAACTGACTGCTTACGCACGCACACACACACACACAGAGACATATATATATATGTATATATATATATATATATATATATATATAATAAAACAATACTGGGAGGATAAGAAACGGAACGAAGCGAAGACTCGAACGAACCCGACGCGAAGCGGTGTCGACAATAGTGTAATAAAAAATATATGCATACATACAAACATATATGTACGGTACCTACATCTACATGCATATATAATATATATATATATATATATATACTATATATATATTAATATATATATATATATAATAATATATATATATATATATATATATATATGCATACATACATACAAATATCGGTTTCGAGTTTTGGTACAAGGTAATTTCGGGTGCGGCGTGGTGTAAGTCGATGATATTGACACCAATGATCAATTGGTGTTTATTTTATCGACCCCGTAAGGTAGAAAGGCAAAGTCAACCTTGGTGGCATTTGAACGCAGAACGTAAACACGCATGAAATGCTGCTAAGCATTTTGCCCGATACGGTAACGATTCAGCCAGCTCGCTGCCGTTCATACATACAAATAAAAAAAATTAAAAAACTAAACATAAAAGCAACACACACATACGCACACAGATACATGTACACACACAAATACACACACCACACACACACACACACACAACACACACACACACACACATACGCACACATACACACACATACACACATACTCAGAATCTCTCTCCCTCACACACACGCGCGCGCGTGTGCGTTGTCAAAGCGTCGTATCGCGCAGCTTATTTGCAATGTTTACTCCAGCTTTCTTCGATCTGAGTTCAAATCTCGACGTGGTCGTCTTTACCTTTCAAGATCAAAATATATGAAGTACGAAATAGCCGTAGGGGATACCTTACGGTTATTTGTATAATCTGATGACAGTATCTGCGATGGTGCTAGTGCCAATCTGCATCGTCCCATGAGAAACAGAATAGAGGTAAGGGCAATAAAAAGGGGTCATTTGCATTCGTATAAACTGACCCTGTATCTAGTGTGTATCTGACCCGTACAACTCCAAGCTATATATACAGTGATATACAAGCGCAGGAGTGGCTGTGTGGTAAGTAGTTTCCTTACCAACCACATGGTTCCGAGTTCAGTCCCGCTGCGTGGCACCTTGGGCAAGTGTCTTCTACTATAGCTTCGGGCCGACCAAAGCCTTGTTAATGGATTTGGTAGAAGGAAAATGAAAGAAGCAGTCGTATATATGTATATGTATATATGTGTATGTGTATTTGTGTGTCTCTGTTTCCCCCCACCTCACCCAACATAGCTTGACAACCGATGCTAGTGTGTTTACGTCCCCGTAGCCTAGCGGTTCGGCAAAAAGGGACCGATAGAATAAGTAACTAGGCTTGCGAAAATAAGTCCTGGGGTCGATTTCCTCGACTAAAAGCGGTGCTCCAGCATGGCCGTAGTCAAATGACTGAAACAAGTAAAAGAGAGTAAAAGAGAGTGAGAATTTAACTCGACGCTGCAAATTCTAGGCGATGCCTCTAATATTTCCTTGTTTTTCTGGCATTGTCAGAAAGCGAAGCATTCGGGGAAATGGAAATAGTTGCTTAACCCTTTAGTGTTTAAACCGGCCAAATCCAGCCCAATATATTCTACATGTTTTATATTCAAACTGGCGATATCTAGCCTCTCACTCCTAACCTACAATGCCATTCTGAAAATAAGCAATCACATCATTGAAACCTCAAAGCTATAAGATAATGCATGATTAATTCAAAACAATTTGAGTGAAAAAGTATTACATTTAACAGAGTATTCTGAACACTAAAGGGTTAAATTAACCATAGTGTTAAGTTGGTAATTCTTTTCTTGAATATTTAACAATGAAAAGTATAGCTAACGTCGAGTGGATTTGAATTCGGAATATAAAAAGGCCTAACTGAATGTTCAACTCTCTACCGATTCTATGAATCTCTCGCCCTTTCTCTATTAACAGAACGTTTACCCACAGAGGGACAACAGTTTTGGATCTTTTCGGTTTGAACGGCAGTTTTTTTCTAGCGGTATCATATGAAATTGTTTTAGGGTTATGGGTTAGTTAGGGTTAGGGGTGGGGGGAGGGTATCTGTTTTTCTTCAGAAATGTAAATAAACCCAATCTGTTTCTTAAACGAGGGACATATTCATACGGCACAGAATGTTTTTTTTTACCTCAATGGACGTCAGTGATTGGTTGAAATTGCAGAAATTGAAGAAAAAAAACAACAAATATCTTACAAACTGTAGAATTTTCTCAATAAAGCCAAGAGAAAAAGATGTTTTATAAACACATTCTACCAGTATACGAAGTTTAAAATTTTTTAGTTACCTAGAAATTATGTTAAAAACTGCCGTTCAAACCGAAAAGATCCACAGTTTTTCATACACAGTCATACATTTGTCGACACACAGAGCACAGTCTTTCATACACCCTCCCACACATTTCTCTACACACGGACCATAGTTTTTCATGCGCTGCATCATATATTTGTCGACACATGGTCGACAGTTATTCATACACCCTATCGTGCATTTGTCCATAAGCGGACCATAGTTTTTCATACAAAGTATCATACATTTGTCCACATGTGGACCATAGTTTTTTTTTATACACCGTATCATATCGTTCCTTTGTCCACAAACGGACCAATTTTTCATATACACTATCATACATTTGTCCACATATGGACAACAGTTTTTCGAACAACATACGATAAGCCTCCGTTCATTCAGTGAAATAATTCTCGCTCATATTCATATGGAAGCCATTCAGCTGACTGAAAAAATAATTTACCTCATACAGTGAAATTTTACTACAGAAGTATACATTTATCAATTCTCTTCACCTCTACCGCTGTAATTACAAAGGGATTCTTCTCGGGGGGTTTCTAGCTCCGTTAAAGCTATTATGCTCCACCTGCCAGCTCTCTTTTCATTATTCTTACCTTGTATCTCTTCATTACATCAACATACTGAAAACAGCATGTTCAGTTATTCCTCTAAGAACTTTGTTTCTTTTGTTGGACTCATTATTTTATACATGTTCTTCTCTGTGCAAACATCTAGGAGAGACAAAGAGAAAGACAGAGGTGGGGGGAAAGAGGAAGGGAAGACAAACAAGGAGAAAGGGGTATGCAGCACGGGTATGAGTAGAGGAGAGGTGAAAGGGAAGTATTAAACTGCATCAAACTAACTTACAGCCCCGTACGCTTTTGTATATTGCGGGACACCAACAGCGACGCAACCAGCTCTGGTGCCAGATATTAGCACACCCTAGTAGCACAGGCGATACGTGTGTGTGTGTGTGTGTGTGTGTGTGTGTGTGTGCGTGATTGCACATACACACGCACACATATACATAAATGTATAAGGCGGCGAGCTGGCAGAGACGTTAGCACGCCGGGCGAAATGCGTAGCCGGATTTCGTCTGCCGCTACGTTGTGAGTTCAAATTCCGCCGAGGTCGACTTTACCTTTCATCCTTTCGGGGTCGATTAAATAAGTACCAGTTACGCACTGAGGTCGATATGATCGACTTAATCCGTTTGTTTGTCCTCTCTGTGTTTAGCCCCTTGTGGGTAGTAAAGAAATATATACATAAATGTGCGTGTATGTATATATGTATGTATGTATGTATGTATGAATGTATGTATGTATGTATGTATGTATCAGGTCATACCATAAGTTCTGTCATACCATAAGTTATTGTTACTCCAACCGGTCTATCATCGACAGAATGTTACCAGTCCGGCCTTTTTCTACCGTTATTTCTACACACGTTATCCAAATGAACTTCATTGTCCGGTGCTGTCAGTCTGGGATTTTCCATTAGAACTCAGTTTGGCAAATTTAACGAACTACATCTTTGCTTCTTGCACATATCAGGAACATGTTACAAGTTCCATGCACAAAGCGTTTTACCCCAGAGCAGCTAAATTACTGAATAAAACATCTCTCTCTCTCTCTCTCTCTCTCTCTCTCTCTCTCTTCTCTCTCTCTCTCTACTCAATATGACTTTGATTTCCTTAAATTCACAAATAACAAGTACCTTATCCAATATTGATTTCAAATTTTAACCCGAGACCACCGATTTCGGGTGGGGGAGGTAAGTCGATTACATCAACTGGTTTACATCAATTTTATCGACACCGAAAGGATGAAAGGCAAAGCTAACCTCGGCGGCATTTGAACTCAGAACGTAAAGTCTGAAGAAATTCTGCTAAGCATTTTGTCCGACACAGCAACAATTCTGCCAGCTCACCGCCTTGTCTAATATTAGCAGTTTCCTGCTCTCTAATATTTTCATCGGTTCTTTTATTACCAATCCATTTCATTTCTTTGTATTAGCTCCTTTATCTTCATTTCACAATATCTTATTTCCATTAGGGATCTTTTCGGTTTGAACGGCAGTTTTTTCTAGCGGTGTCATGTGAAATTGTCACCCATAATTATGACCCTAGTATCGATCTATTGCATTTCAATCTGTTTTAGGGTTAGGGGTGGGGGAAGGGTATCTTTCTTTCGTCACAAATGTTTTTTCGTCACAATCTGTTTTTATACGAGGGACATATTCATTTGGCACTGAATGGGGTTTTTTTTTTACCTTAAAAGACGTCATTGATTGGTTGAAATTGCAGAAATTGAAGAAAAAAAAACAAATATCTTACAAACCGTAGAATTTTCTCAATAAAGCCAAGGGAAAAAGATGTTTTATAAACACATTCTACCAGTATACGAAGTTTAACATTTTTTAGTTACCTAGAAATTATGTTAAAAACTGCCGTTCAAACCGAAAAGATCCTCCATTAGTTCTTTTATTGCCATATCATCGTATTTCATTTAAATCTTTTATGAATTATCTTTTTGCCATCTTCAATCCGCTTTCTAAAATATGGAGGTGTACAAAGAGTTCAGTGGCATTAATGCCACTCCTAACTCTGCTAGAAGTGGCCTATAGCCTGCAAGTGATTCTTAAAAATCTAAGAAAAAATTGGAGTATTTAATCGATTAAGGTACTCATTGACTCAACAGGGAGTCGGCGCTGTAATTGTACGTTTATGGAAATTACATAAACGAGAAGAATGTACGAGAGACATCTTATTTTATAAAATATGGACATTCTGTTGAGGCCATGATGATTATTCACTACATCAGCCGCTTTTGAAACAAATAAAAAATTACTCTTTTAGTCAAACATTAAATAGCAGTTGTTGATATCACAAATGATTTGTATATAAATCAACCAGGAACAAGAAAAAGAACGATGTTATCATTGAGAAATAACTGTCCAAGAAAATTGTAGTAGTAGTAGTAGTAGTAGTAGTAGTAGTAGTAGTAGTATAGTAGTAGTAGTAGTAGTAGTAGTAGTAGTACGGGGGCAGGCGCTTTAACACGCATCGCTGCATTCGCCATTTTATTGGTGATTCTGTACTCCTAGCGGATAACACCTTTGCATCATTTAGGCGACAACCTTCCAGCCAATGGGTCGTTGCTGGTGAGGGTTTTACGAGATCGGAGAGCAAATCTTACCTCAACATTTTTTATCGACTTTTACGACACACAGAGAAAATGTATATTTTTTGACATGCCGACCCTCAAACAAATTCCGCCATTCATCCTTTCAGGGTTGATAAATTAAGTACCAGTTATACACTGGGGTCGATATAATCGACTTAATCCGTCTGTCTGTCCTTGTTTGTCTCCTCTGTGTTTAGCCCCTTGTGGGTAGAGAAAAGAAATAGGTATTTCGTCAGTGATACGTTCTAAGTTCAAATTCCGCCGAGGTCGACTTTGCCTTTTATCCTTTCGGGGTCGATAAATTAAGAGCCAACCAAGTAGTGGGATCGATGTAATCGACTGTCCTCCTCCCCACAAATTCCAGACATTGAGCCTATAATAGAAAGGGTTATTATTATCATTGTTATTCAGTAGTCTTATTTTTATCACGTGCTTTCACTGCACAACCGAGGGCAGTTCTGTGTGCCTTGGGTATGTGTTGTGGTTTGCTGTGGTGTTCTTATTTTCAGCGTATTGAAAGTGTTTTACGGAGGATGTGTGCGGTTCCTAGTAGTGCTATTTTCTGTATACTGTATATACTTGCAAATCCTGGAGTTTTTGTTATGTATTTGTCTGAATGTTTTGTTTTTTTTTATCATGCTTAATGCGCCTGATATAATTGGAATTGTTTCTGCTTTTAGGCTCCACATTCGAGTTATTTCTATTTCCGAATATTTCTATTTTGAAAGTTTCTCCGTTTCTTCTAGAGAAACATTGTTATCTGTTGGTATTGATACATCAATTAGAAAGCATTTTTTTCTTCTTGGTGATCTTTGACAACTATATCCGGCCTATTAACCTAGATTTCTCTATCTGTGTGTATCGGCATATCCCAGAGTATGGTTGCTTTCTCATTTTCTGTGACCTTTTCTGAGATGTACCTATACCATCTATTTTCTATTGATATTCCATAGTGTTGGCATAGCTTCCAGTGTATATAGGTTCCAACTCTGTCATGTCTGTGAATATATTCCTTCTTAGCTAGGACTTGGCAGCCAGAGAAAACATGATTTATCGTTTCTTCTCCATCACCAATTGTTCTACAGTTGCTTGTTGTAATTTTTTTCATCATGTAATTTTGCTGATTTCTGGTGAGAAGGCTTTGATCTTGTACTGCAATTAAAAATCCTTCAGTCTCTGCTTTGAGACCTGAGCTTCTCAGCCATAGTTGAGATTTTGCTTTGTCAATTTATTTTCTGATTACTTTAACCCAATATTTGCTATGAAGAGTTTTTTTCTTGCCATCATTTTATCATGATCCGTTGCTGTTCCAGTTTTAGTTTGGATTTCAGTTGTTCTACAGTTTATTATTATTATTATTATATTATTATTATTATTATTATTATTATTATTATTATTATATTATTATTATTATCATTATTATTATTATTATTATTATTATTATTATTATATTATTATTATTATTATTATTATTATTATTATCAACATCATCATCATCATCATCAACATCATCATTATTATTTTCATATACACACACAACAGATTAAACTGTAAAAAAAGAAAAAATCCTAACATCAGGCTACAAAAATCAACCTTAGACGCCAAGAACCCTAGCTGTCCCTGGTAACACTGTTTTCTGGAGCTGTACTAAATTGGGATTCATGCCTATTTCCTCTATCCCTCTGTTCAGATCTTTAGGGGTAGTTCCCAGTGCACCTATAACCACTAGGATACATTTTACCGGCACTTTCCATAATCTCTGTAATTCAATGGCTAGGTCCTGGTAGTTTGCTATTTTTCTATACCACTCATGTTGATTTTTTCATCATTTGGGACTGTAAAGTTAATTATGTGGCACTTTCTGTTCCCTTTATCTACTACTATTCAGTCTGAATATTAAAGTCCCGCAACGTCGTGTATTTCTCACTTTCTAATACTTTACTAGGTTCATGTTCAAACCATTTATTAGTATGTTCAGATTCTGGCTTGCTACATAACTCCCAGGGGATTACACTCCTAGGTTGTCATGTCTTTTCTTGTATTCTTTCTGTACCAACATGCTACATTCACCTACTATATGAATAACGCTTTCCTCTCTTGATTTGCATAACTTACATTGGGAATCTAATTGGTTACTGTCTATCTTGGCTTTTATCCAATTAGTCTTTGATGCTTGATCTTAGGCAGTTACTAACAAACTTTCTGTCTCCCTTTTCAGCTTTCCTTTCAGCAAACATAACCATGTATCACAATTACTATTTGTTGCAACTATCTTTGTTCCAACGCCTTCTGCCAGTCAGATAATTTCTGTTCTTTTTTCTGGCTTTTAGCTTCATTTGGGTTTTTGGTTTCTTTATGTCTTGCTGTGACTCTAGCAGCTTATTACCTAGATAGGAATCTATATCTACTCTGTTAAACTCCACGCAGTCTTCTACTGATATTAACCCTCTTCCACTTTCCTTTCTAGGTAAGTATAATCTTGCTACTCCTGCCCTTGCTTGGAGTCCTTCATTCGTATTGAATTTCTTTCTTTTTCTTCTGTCTAACTTTGCTAATTCAGTTTTTGTCCAATCTACAGAAGCTGCTGAGTATCTAAGTAATGATACTGCCCAAGTATTTACAGCCTTCAAGAGATTCGGACCATTTATTATTATTATTATTATTATATTATTATTATTATTATTATTATTATTATTATTATTACTACTACTACTACTACTACTACTACTACTACTACTAAGACGGCGGGCTGATAGAATCGCCAGAACGGTGGATGAAATGGTTAGCGGCATTTCGCCCGTCGCTACGTACTGAGTTCAAATTCCGTCGAGGTCGATTTTGCCTTTCATCCTTTCGAGGTCGATAAATTAAACACCGGTGAAACACTGGGGTAGATATAATAAATTTCAGGCAAATTTCAGGCAAATTTCAGGCCTTGTCCCTATAATAGAAAGGTTTATTATTATTATTATTATTATTATTATTATTATTATTATTATTATTATTATTATTATTATTATTATTATCATCATCATTATTATTATTACACCAGTCTTTAAGGGCAGCGATTTGGCAGAATCGTTAGTACGCCAGGCAAAATGCCAGATGGCATTTCGTCTGTCTTTACGTTCTGAGTTAAAATGCTGCCAGGGTCGACTTTGCCTTTCATTTTTTTGGTGTCGATAAAATAAGTATCAGTTGAACTCTCTTCCCACAAAATTGCTGGATTTGTGCCAAAATTTGAAGCCAATTATCTACCCTAATTTTCCAAATTTAATTGCGCAAAGAATTCTTACAGGAGGTGGTCATTAGCGTGTCACAAGTGGAACCTAATGAAGTAGACATACAATCAAAGCTATTCCAAGGATTACCGTCCTTTTCTTTATTTCTTTCTTTCTTTCTTTTTGTTCTTTGCTTTTTTACGATGCGACGTAGTCTATCTTGAGCAGCATTATCCAATATTCCTTGTTTTAGTCTTCTTTTAAATTTTAGTGTGATATCACCGAGATGAAACTACTATTCTCATTCCGAGTGTCTCTATAGAATCTCCTTTAGGATTCTCTGCCAGACTAACTATTTGTCTTTTAGCCTCCTTCCCCATCTCTCTGCCTCTCCCTCCCTCTCTCTTTCGCTCATTCTCCCTCTCTCTTTCGCTCATTCTCCCTCTCTCTTTCGCGCATTCTCCCTCTCTCTTTCGCTCATTCTCCCTCTCTCAATCTACCTATCTGTTTGTCTCTCCTTCCCCCTCTCTCTCTCTCTCTCTCGTAAACTAAAATGTTACGTTGTCTCCCGAATCCAACACAAAACTGAAGAATGAAAACAAATAAAATATATAAAAATAAATGTTCCTTTTATTCAATTATAGTAAAGTCCTGAATCCCAGGAAACTGGGAAGGACCTGTGTCAGCAACAATTAATCCTTTTATCCAATTATTTTACGGTCATAAAAACGAAGAAGAAGGAGGAGCAAAAACTGAAAATTTAACGATTCCATTAAAATTTTACTGTTTCATTTTTCAAGTAAAGACTTTATAAAAACCTTAAATATTGAATAAAGATATTTTCTTGTCATTACTCAACATTGTGGTAGCATTCGCCACGTTTCTTTACTCATCATTACACTACATGGAACCACTTTTTCCAAACTGTACGCTGCAGTACACTGGTATGTGACGAAATTTAGCTACTCTTCTACTCTTTTACTTGTTTCAGTCATTTGACTGCGGCCATGCTGTAGCACCGCCTTTAGTCAAGCAAATCGACCCCGGGACTTATTCTTTGTAAGCCCAGTACTTATTCTATCGGTCTCTTTTGCCGAACCGCTAAGTGACGGGGACGTAAACACACCAGCATCGGTTGTCAAGCATTGCTAGGGGGACAAACACCAGAACACAAACATACACATATATATATATATATATATATATATATATATATATATATATATACATATATACGACAGGCTTCTTTCAGTTTCCGTCTACCAAATCCACTCACAAGGCATTGGTCGGCCCGGGGCTATAGCAGAAGACACTTGCCCAAGATGCCACGCAGTGGGACTGTACCAGGAAACATGTGGTTCGTTAGCAAGCTACTTACCACACAGCCACTCCTAGATATATCACAAAAATAATTCTTTCAACAATAAGTATAGGGCCCGATTTTGGGGAGTTTAGAATGGGTCCTTGTTAGTTACATCGATACCAGTGCTTCACTGTTATTTATTTTATCGATTCCGAAAGAAATGAAAAGCAATGTCGACCTCGGCGAAATTTTAACTGAGAACGTAAAACCGGAAGAAATGCCGCTTAAATTTTTGTCTGAGGCTCTAACGTATCTGCCAGTTCACTGGTTATGTGTCACAAAAAAATAATTCTTTCTACTATAGGTACAAAGCCTGAAATTTGCGAAGATAGGATAGATGGTTACATCAACTTCAGTGCACGACTGGTACTTATACGAAAGAATGAAAGGCAATGTCGATCTCGGAAGAAATGCCGCTAATTTTTTTCTTTGAAAGGCGGCGAGCAGGCAGAAACGTTAGCACGCCGGACGAAATGCCTAGCTGTATTTCGTCTGTCTTTACGTTCTGAGTTCAAATTCAGCCGAGGTCGACTTTGCCTTTCATCCTTGCGGGGTCTATAAATTAAGTACCAGTTGCGTACTGGGGTCGATCTAATCGACTGGTCCCTTCCCCAAAAATTTCGGGCCTTGTGCCAAGAGCAGAAACGAATTTTTTTTCTTTGATGTCCTAAACGTTCGCTGGCTATGTCACACACACACAAACACACACATACACACACATACACACACACACATACACACACACACATACACACACACACACACACACACACACACACACACACACACACACACACAAAATCCTTCTACTATAGGCACAAAATCTGAAATTTGTGGGGATTGAGAAGTCGATTACATCAATTCCAGTGCTCAGCTTGTACTTATTTTATCGACCCCGAAAGACAATGATGTCGACCTCGGCGGGATTTCAGTTTCAACTCTGAACGTTCGGAGACGAAAAAAATCCCGCTAGACATGTTGTTCGATACGCTGACGCTTCCTTCAGCTCGCAGCCTATTACTCGTTTACTTGTTTCAGTCATTTGACTGCGGCCATGCTGGAGCACCGCCTTTAATCGAGCAAATCGACCCCGGGACTTATTCTTTGTAAGCCCAGTACTTATTCTATCGGTCTCTTTTGCCGAACCGCTAAGTGACGGGGACGTAAACACACCAGCATCGGTTGTCAAGCAATGCTAGAGGGACAAACACAGACACACAAACATATACACACACATGCACATATATATATATACATATATACGACAGGCTTCTTTCAGTTTCCGTCTACCAAGTCCACTCACAAGGCTTTGGTCGGCCCGAGGCTATAGCAGAAGACACTTGCCCAAGATGCCACGCAGTGGGACTGAACCCGGAAGCATGTGGTTCGTAAACCAGCTACTTACCACACAGCCACTCCTGCGCCTATGTATCACAAAAAAAAAAAGAGAAAGAAACTAAATCATATTTTTTTTTAATTGTGCTCAACACAGATAGATTATAATACTATGCTGCATCTATTATATAAAAATAAGTAGTTTATAACTTTCTACAATTCAAATTATTTCTGTAAAGTATGTAGAGAAAAAAAACCCCGTTATTTATAATATTTTGTGACTTAGCGTATAAAGCGTGCCAAAATATTTTTATTAGCTGTAAAGTGCACCGATTGTAAACGAGGTGAAAGGAAGCTGTTTTATAAAAGAACAAGAGTTTTCGCCTGTAACAGTTTAATCTTTGTTCTTTGTCTTCGACATCACAAGATTTGTGTCACTCGCAAGATTTGTGTCAACAATGTTTCGCTGCTGAACATCTCGACTATGTATGTATGTATGTTTCAGTGTGAAGAATTGTCAGCGTGTGCGTGCGTACGTGCGTGCGTGTGTGTGTGTTGGGGAGGGGTGCGCCTGGTGGGGGAGGGGGTGTGTGTGGTGTCATTTATTGCGCAGACTGTGTTCCTGTGTCTGTGTTTCTGTCTCGCTGCGCCCGTCAGTATATATATATGTGTGTACGTGTTTGTGTCTCTGTACGTACACTTCTATTTCTGTTTGCAAGCGCGCACGCGTGTGTGGTATGGGGCCATGTATTACGCAGTCTCTGTGTGTGTGTGTGTGTGTGTGTGTGTGTGTATATGTTTCTGTCTGTGTTTCTTATCTCACTGTGTCTATCAGTATGTCCGTATGTACGTGTGTGTGTGTGTGTGTGTATGTGTCTTTACGTACACGTGTATTTATGGCTGCGTGAGTACGCGCGCGCGTATGTGTTTGTGTTGTTGTTGTTGTTGTGTGTGTGTGTGTGATGGGCGTATATGCGCATGCGTGCGCATGTGTGTCTCTTGAGTGACAGTGCAGATATTCATTTCTGTATCAAGCTGTATGAGTGGGTGTCTATGTATAGATGCGTGTTTCTACGTGTGCGTCCGTGTGTGTGTATGCGCGTGTGTGTGTGTGTGTGTGTGTGTGTGTGTGGTGTGTGGGTGTGTGTGTGGGTGTAAGTCTACGCGCGTGTGTTTCTGTGTGGGGTGTGCGGTGAGGAGGGTGGTTTGTGTGTCACGGCGTCTTTATGTGCAGACATGTACTTTTGTATGTCTGCATGCCTGTATGTCTGCATGCCTGTATGTCTGTATGTCTGTTTGTCTGTATGTCTGTATGTCTGTATGTCCGCCTCGGCTATGTATGTTGACGTGTATGTTCGCTGTCTACGGCGGTATTTTTTTTTAGCATGTTTGAGTAAGTGCGCGCATATGCATGTGCATGCGTGCATGTGTGGTGTGTGTGTGTGTGTGTGCGCGCGTGCGTCTGTATGTGCGGGTGTGTAAGCGGGTGTGCGCATGCGCTTACGTCTGCGACTCCGTAATGACGAGGACGACGGCGTTGGTTGGAGACGTCTATGATGACAACATTGACGATGATGATAACGATGAATGGAAAACAAGACAAATCCAGTTGCTGCTGCTGCTGCTGTTGTTGCTGCTGCTGCAACTCCTGCTTCTGATGATGATGACGATGATGACGATGATGATGATAACGACGAAGACGACGAAAAAGATGGCGGCGAAGACGACGGCGATCATGATGACAACGACGACGGTAATGATGGTGATGATGATGATGATGATGATGAGCAGGAGGAGCTGGAGGACGAGGAAGGCTGGCGTCGATAACAAAGAGGAAATGAAAAACGAACCGTAACACAGCAGCACCAAACACTAAACGATTTCCTTTGCAGCCGCCACAGCCGAGTGTGTTAGTCACGTCGGGTGTGTTAGTCACGTATTAGCCTCGTCAACCAGCGAGTTTGCAGTCGCTTGTGGGCAGCCACCGCTCCAGGAAACTTCGTTCGCAAAGCCAACCCAATGATCTGGATCTGTGTGCCTATGTATATATATATATATATATATATATATATATATAATATATAATAATATAATATATATTATATATATATTTATAATATATATATATTATATATATATATATATATATATATATATATATATATATATATATATATATATATATATATTATATATATATATATATATATATATATATATATAGGCGCAGGCGTGGCTGTGTGGTAAGAAGCTTATATATATATATATATATATAACGGTTATCGATTGTGTTTCAAAATTCCTGATGTGAAATCGCGTGTTGAAACCGATATTCTTGTATTTCGGGACGGTCATTTTTTTTTCTGTCAAATAAACACACGCACTATATATCTATTTATTCACTCGTTTATTACTGTTCTTATTTTATTTTTAATTCATGTCGATTGTCCCGAAATTTTTCAACACACATCTGTGACCTCTTCAGCGACATTTTTCGTCTTCGTGTGTGTTCTTGCTTCACTTGAGAATGGATAAAATGCAGTAATACATACACGCACGCACGCACACATACACACATACACACACACACACACACACACACACACACATACACACACATGTATATGCGTATGCGTTTGTGTGGGTTTGTATGCATGTATGTATGCCAGATGTAGGCACTTCAACAGCCATGAATAAGGGATAGAGTCGAATGATTCTAGTGTCTCAAAGACTCTACGCTGTTTTCTTACTTCAGACAGTACAGCTCTGTTTATTAAAAGTTGTTGGCACATCCCCACACTCCCTTCTTTCCACCAGCCTGTTCATCAATCACAATGTTGTCCGACTCACAATGGTCCTGGAGAAATTCGTTGAGTCAACTTTTTTTTTTTTTTTCTCTAGTTTCAGCTCAGAGCTGCGGCCATGCTGATGCACCACCGTTAAGATGTGAAGCCGCCGCACGCCTAGGACCCGCGCGGCGGCTGCTGTGACGGCCCGTAAGCGTCGGTCTCAGTCTAATATTTGCGCCGCGACCAATGCGGAAGGCCGACCGTATCGTCGCGACCGGAAGGGACGAGCGCGGGTGCGCCGCCTCGGATCCGGCCGAGCGGACGCCGCGCGAAGACACGACGGCTGCCGAACGTCGTTTTCGAGCCCAACGCTCGGGTGCGACCTGCGATTGCGGCTTCGGTTGCATTAAGTACAAACTTGTGTACAGTTTGTACTTAATGCTTAGACAAGCAACGGGTCTGTATTTTCCTGCTATCTCGGTGATTTCATTTTTGACAAGATTTGTCCTTGCTGAAGCAAGCCAATTTGGTATATCAGTCTGACCTTCCATAGTCCTTTTGAACATACATTTCAACTGGTTTCTATAAAATGTCAACTTGCTACTATTAAGTCTCTTCCAGGTGCCTTCCCATTTTCAAATTTGTCTACCACTATAGCGAAAGTTTCTGTATCAAGTTTGTATGTTTTATTGTTAGTGTTCGTGCAGTATTTTCTCTCAGTTATATTTAACCATGGTGCATTCTGATTGAAATCCCTGTTTTCGTTCCAAATTTTTTGACCAGAATGATTGTAGATCTTCTTGAGAGGGAGCTTTCTTAATAGTAATGTTTTCCTTCCCCACTTTTTTGAATAATGCTTGTAGATTGGAAACAAACTTGCGATTGATACTAGCTCGTTCAAAAATTCCCTCACATGCACATGCACACGCTCTGATACATATAAAAAAAAGATGCATGCATATGCTTTTATGTACGTGTATATGAAAGATAATGTGTGGTGTGTGAGAGAGAGAGAGAGAGAAAGCGAGTGAGTACCACTCACACATGCATGCAAAAAATTACATACATGACAACACACACCTTCACTCTCTCTCTCTCTCTCTCTCTCTCTCCGCACACGCACACACAGACACGTCCACTTTATATATATGTACATATATCTTTCCCTTTCTCCTCTCTTTCACTTTCTGCTCTCACTTCAAAGCAAACGTCGCCTTTTCCCTTTCTCCTCTCTTTCAATTTCTGCTCGCTTCAAAACATAAAGAAATGAAAAAAATTTTTACGGAAATTCACGAACAATCACATGATACCATATGATCGAGTTGACAACTTTGCTGCTTCAAACGAAAGAATGCCATAAAATAACTTCCTTTGGCACACACACATGCGCGCGCAGAAACACACACACTCACACTCACACACATACACACACACACACATACATACATACACACACAAATGCACACACACATACACACTCTAGGTAAAACATCTGCACGAATTATGTTATTGCTTGCTGTGTCCACGCGCAAAATTACAGCTCAAATCCAACTGAAATGACCTTTTTTATATTCTGTAATTTGTGCTTGTGATGAGCGTATATAAAAACCTGATCTTCGATATAAACTTAAAAGGAAGTTTTTCCAGAAATCCTGACCTTTACCCGTTCTTTCTAGCATGTCCGAGGTGGCATTTGCGCCCCCACTTCCGCCTTAGTTTTCCCTAAATTTCTTCCGATTCCTATGTTTTCGATGCAGGAGATTAGGATTCCACCCAAAAAACACGCTCTCAATATTTTAGTTTTCTCCCTCCCCACCTCAATTTCTTCATTTCTTTTACTTTTTTCCAATTTTTTTTTCTTGAAAATCCACGGGGAAAAAACAAAGAGTACGAATCTTTAAGACTTTTCTTCTCTCTTTTTTTCTTAAAGAAACGCTAAAATCTCCTTCCCCAACACCCATCATTTCACCACTTTCAAAAAGCTACAAATTCCCAATGTTTCACTTTTAGCTTTTTGGAAAGCGAGGAAATTTCTTCAGAAATAATGTCGTTTACTTGCTGTTTCTAGCATGTCGGGTTTTCAGGTAGTGGTGGTCTGGTATTTTTTACGTCTGCTATTTCAGTACAATTCTACGCATGCGTGAAACATCAGGCGAAAGTGAAACATTGGGAGATTTTAGCTCTTTGAAAGCGGGTAGGTGATAGATGGGCGAGGTGGGAGAAAGGGCATTGAGTGTTTCTTTAAGAAAAATTAAACTTTAAAAAATATATATATATTTTCCAGATTCGTAATCTCCGTATTTTTTCTACGTGGCTAAAAAAAATCGAAAAGATGTTACAAATTGAGAAATTGAGAAATTGCGGGGGGACAAGGGCGGGGAGATTCAAATTTTGAAAACGTAATTTCTGGGCAAAATCGTATAAACCCCCCTTTTATATGACGAATCAATACATAGTCTGTGATACTTCTTAAGAGCAGAAAGCACTTCCATGCAAACCCATGCAAATTGTACCCTACTCCCTTCACTTTCAGGAACAAATAATACAATGAGGTTGTAGGTCATAACACCCGGGCAACGCCAGGGTGCATTGCTACTGTGCATATGTATACACACACACACATATATACATATATATATATATATATATATAAAATTAGAAAAAAAACACCTTTAATCAATCCAAAAGGAACAATTAAATTACACCATCTAGAAAATTACATATAATAGAAATATTAAAATTAAAATAACAATAAAATATCAATGATTAAGTAAATTGCAAAATAATAATAAAAACGTATATAATTGGTACATATAATCATTGATATTTTTTGTTATTTTTATTTTAATATTTCTATTATATGTAATTTTCTAGATGGTGTAATTTAATTGTTCATTTTGAATTGATAAAAGGTGGTTATTTCCTAATGATATTATATTTATAAAATATTTATATATATATAATATATATATTATATTGCGTGAAATTTGATTTGTATTTCTAAATTGAATTTTTTTCCCTGTAAGTTTGGATATATTCCCTCAAATAATATATATATATATATATATATATATATATATATATATATATATATATATATATTATATATATATATATATATATATATATATATATATAGGAGTGGCTGTGTGGTAAGTAGTTTCTTACCAACCACATGGTTCCGGGTTCAGTTCCCACTGCGTGGCACCTTGGGCAAGTGTCTTCTACTAAAGCCTCGGGCCGACCAAAGCCTTGTGAGTGGATTTGGTAGACGGGAACTGAAAGAAGCCCGTCGTATATATATATATATATATATGTGTGTGTGTGTGTGTGTGTGTGGTGTGTGTGTGTGTGTATGTGTATGTGTGTGTGTATATGTTTGTGTGTCTGTGTTTGTCACCCCAACATCGCTTGACAACCGATGCTGGTGTGTTTGCATCCACGTAACTTAGCCCCATAACTTAGCGGTTCGGCAAAAGAGACCGATAGAATAAGTACTAGGCTTACAAAGAATAAGTCCTGGGGTCGATTTGCTCGACTAAAGGCGGTGCTGCAGCATGGCCGCAGTCAAATGATTGAAAACAAGATAAAAGAGTAAAAGAGTATATATAATATATATATATATAATTATATATATATATATATATATGCATAAATGCGATACATATGAAAAAACAGACAAGTAGATATATAGATAAAGAGAGAGAGGGGGAGACGGACAGAGAGGCAGAGACAGACTGACAGACAGTTATGCATACATATATACGTGTATACAAACACACTGGCGTGCGTACATACTTACATGTAGAATTAACATGAATCAAAAGCACAGGTATTTGATAGAGGTATAGAGTTAAATATACCTAGTGATATAATTCCTATATACTCTAGAACGCCGCCATTGCTCTGAGTTTTCTATCTGCCTTACATAAATCACTCGATGGACGATGTATGACAAGAGCCTAATTTTTTTAATAATAATGCGGTTCATTCTTTAAGTATGTATTTATCACCCCGATCTCTCCCATTGTCTGCAGTAATGCAAATATGAAACTCTGAGTAGCAATGTTCTCGACTAGACATTCTCGAACATTGGTTTGCATTTACTTTGCAGACGTGCCGTGCGTTTTTAAGGCATATTTAAGGCATATTATTGAAGGCATATTATTTAGGCATATTTAAGGCATATTTATTTAAAGCATATTAAGGCATATTTAAGGCATACATAAGGCATATTATTAAGGCATATTAAGGCATATTTAAGGCATATTTAAGGCATATTTAAGGCATACTTAAGCCATATTATTAAGGCATATTAAGGTATATTTAAGGCATATTTAAGGCATACTTAAGGCATATTATTAAGGCATATTAAGGCATATTTAAGGCATATTTAAGGCATATTTAAGGCATACTTAAGCCATATTATTAAGGCATATTAAGGTATATTTAAGGCATATTTAAGGCATACTTAAGGCATATTATTAAGGCATATTAAGGCATATTTAAGGCATACTTAAGCCATATTATTAAGGCATATTAAGGCATATTTAAGGCATGCTTGAGGCATATTAAGGCATATTTAAGGCATACTTAAGGCATATTAAGGCATATTTTTAAGGCATATTTTTAAGGCATATTAAGGCATATTTAAGGCATATTTAAGGCATATTATTAAGGCATATTAAGGCATATTTAAAGCATATTATTAAGGCATATTATTAAGGCATATTTAAGGCATATTATTAAGGCATATTAAGGCATATTTAAAGCATACTTAAGGCATATTAAGGCATATTTAAGGCATACGTAAGGCATATTAAGGCATATTTTTAAGGCATATTAAGGCATATTTAAGGCATACTTAAGGCATATTTAAGGCATATTTAAGGCATATTATTAAGGCATATTAAGGCATATTTAAAGCATATTATTAAGGCATATTATTAAGGCATATTTAAGGCATATTATTAAGGCATATTATTAAGGCATATTTAAGGCATATTTTGCGAACTTTGGAGTCATTAATGTATCGCGAACAGTGTTTGTGTCTTTGTATTTGCGGTAAAATACAAATGCGTGCATCAATCTTTCAAACAAGTCAATACTTGTAAACTTACTTGTTTAGAAATGTGAAAGCTGAAACAGAACTGATAGTGTGTTGTAACATTTTTAGTATCTTGTTCATTGCGACCAGGATCGAAAAAAAGTGTTAAAATGGCTGCTCTAGGCTATACCAAGGCTATGTCGATATATACACAAAAAACAATACACGTACACACACACACATAGACAAAAAATTACATATGCACACAGATACACACACACACACACACACAAACTTACACATGCACACATATGCGTATATCATACTTGTATGTGTGTGTGTGTGTGTGTAATTGTGTGCCTGTGTGTGTATATGTGCGTTTGTATATGTAAGTGGAAAACTCAACACATGATTACACAGAGATAGGCAAGAGTGTACATATAAACACATGCAAATGCGTGTGTGCATATATATATGTGTGTGTGTGTGTGTGTGTGTATGTGTGTGTATGTATGTACGTATCTCTTACTCTTCTTCATTCTTTCACTATCTTTCTCTCCCCCCCTCACACACACACACACACACACACACAAACACACACACACACACACACAAGAAAATTCTCTCTCTTTCTTGCACTAGTTCCCACATTCATACATGTATAATCTGGTTATGTCTATGCATGTATGGGCGGGAGCTGCTGCTGCTGCTGCTGCTGATGTTGATGATGATGATGATGATGATGAACTATTTCTTTGCGCGTGAGTATGTGTGTGTGTACGTGTGTATGTGCGTGTGTATGCATGCGTGTGTGTGTATGTCTGTGTGCATGCATATATATATGTGTGTGTGTGTGTGTGTGTGCATGTGTGTGTGTGTGTGTGCATGCATATGCTGTGTGTGTGTGTGTGTATGTATGCAAGCGTGTGTGTGCGTGTGCATGCGTGTGTCTGTGTGTGTGTGTATGTATGCATGCGTGTGTGTGCGTGTGCATGCGTGTGTCTGTGTGTGTGTGTATGTATGCATGCGTGTGTGTGCGTGTGCATGCGTGTGTCTGTGTGTGTGTGTATGTATGCAAGCGTGTGTGTGCGTGTGCATGCGTGTGTCTGTGTGTGTGTGTGTATGCATGCGTGTGTGTGCGTGTGCATGCGTGTGTGTGTGTGTGTGTCTGTGTGCATGCGTGTATGTGTGTGTCTGTGTGCATGCATGCGTGTATGTGTGTGTCTGTGTGCATGCATAT
>NC_043002.1:92846666-92851666 GCF_006345805.1 Octopus sinensis
ATATTATCCACAAATACATATATGAACAGATATAATATGAACACATAAACATATAAATGATCTATCTGCACACACTCTCTCACACACACACACATACATATATCTATTCCTTAAACCCACATACGCATGTATATATATATACATATGCATATTTCTGCGTTTCTATGTATAGAAATGTAAAAAAAAAAAACGCAGCTGAAGCTTTTCCCCCTCTGCGTCTAGAAAAAGATATCGACTAGTTTCAGCATTTATTAATTTGTCGTCAGGGATCGGATATTCCTTCATGGCCATAGATAGCATAATAACTTATAGCAGTTTATAGCGTGCTTACCCCAGGGCAGAACTAAATTGGTTTGTTTAATTTGCATAAGCGCGCAAGCATTTGTAATCTGTATGTATAAATTTGCATTTTTTTTTTACTTGTTTCAGTCATTTTGACTGCGACCATGCTGGAGCACCGCCTTTAGTCGATCAAATCGACCCCGGGACTTATTCTTTGTAAGCCCAGTACTTATTCTATTCGGTCTGTTTTGCCGAAACGCTAAGTGACGGGGACGAAACACACCAGCATCGGTTGTCAAGCAATGCTAGGGGGACAAATACAGACACACAAACAAACAACATACATATAATATATATATTACATATATACCACAGGCTTCTTCCAGTTTCTGTCTACCAAATCCACTCACAAGGCATTGGTCGGCCCGGGGGGCTATAGCCGAAGACATTTGCCCAGACGCCACGCAGTGGGACTGAACCCGGAACCAGGTGGTTGGTTAGCAAGCTACTTACCACACAGCCACTCCTGCACCTATGTAATTTTTTTACATTTTCACTTAATCCAAACTATGTGTAGTGTTTTTATATGTGACAAAATAAGATAAATGTCAGTCGCATGGATTTGGACTAGGAATAATGTAATACTGAATATTGTGCAAGATCAATTCATGATTTATCAGAATTATCTGCGCTTCGAAATATGTGAACAAGCGCCTAGTGGTAAATGAGACATACTCTGAATAAGAAGAATGTTAATTTCAAGGATCAAGAATTTTCCGGGATTGCCGTGCCATTAAAGTAAGTCAGTTCTTTCTGGAGACCAGAGGGCATCTGTATGTACATGTTTCTTTCACAATATGCGTCATCAGTACAGCAGTTGCCCTATCTTGACTCCACATGTAGGAGTTTCTCGAATCATTACTTTGAATTTCATCTTCCATCTTATTCAAATAATGGAAGATGAATCGCAACAGAAAATTATATAAGCATAAAAATATTCATAAACACAACGAAATAGGGTAATTTATTGGTTAATGTAAAACAAGAAGGAAAAAGCCGTTAGGAAATGCTTTCAATCGTTATATGCATAACACGTGATATATCTATTCGTTTTTGTTTTCAGTGTCATGTGTGCAAAATCCCCCCACCCGCCCCCCAAAAAATAAAAAGGCCAGAAAATGGCCTTTTTTATTATTTGATCTCAAAGTCGATAGAAAACAACGGAGAACACACCTTTGTATTCTCTCATAAAAATTCTATGACAAGAACCTAGTGTTTGTCTAATTTTGCATTTCATTCCTTCACAGTCGATACAACAGTAGCAAACCAGGGCGAATATCCCATCACAAGGTCCATTCATCGTTGCAGTGTTGCGGCTTGCGTGCTTCAGTGATCCTTAAAGCCATGTCAGCGGACCTTCCATACTGGAACGATGAAAGGATAGTGGCTAAGCTAATATGGATTACCTCTTTCCAGAAGTAAAAAATGGGTTTGCGTAGAGCCAACATCCCAATCGAGAAAAAAGAAAAAAGAAACCACACGGTTCCAGGTTCAGTCCCACTGTGTTGCACCTTGGAAAAGTGTCTTCTACTATAGCCTGGGGTCGACCAAAGCCTTGTGAGTGGATTTGATTAACGGAAACTGAAAGAAGCACATCATGTATATATGTGTGTGTGTGTATGTGTGTGTGTGTGTGTGTGTGTGGACTTTGCATGTGTTTGTCCCCCACTACCGCTTCACACACACACACTTGACAACCGGTGTTCGTGTATTTACGTCCCCATAACATTAGCGGTTCGGCGAAGAGAGAGAGATAGAGAGAGAGAGAGAGCGAGAGAGAGAAAGAGAGAAGAGAAAGAGAGAGAGAGAGAGAGCGAGAGAGAGAGAGAGAAAGAGAAAGAGAGAGAAAGAGAGAGAACAATAGAATAAGTAGCAGGCTTAACAAAATAATAAGTACTGGGGCCTCTTCTTTCAACCCAAATTTCTTCAAGACGGTACCCCAGCATGGCCGCAATCTGATGACTGAAACAAGTAAAAAAATATAAGATGAAAGGTGAGTATCGATGGTAAGTGAAAACCGACAAGATATGGAATAGGAACAACTCAGAGTCGTGAACAGTAGAGAAAAGTCGTCGACAGCCTAAGTTCCATGGGAAGTAAAGAGCTTAAGTAAAGGTGATGGATAGACAGAAACGCAATAACGTTGAACCAGATGCTTTGCAGTATTTGTTGCAGCCCTTTGCATTCTGAGTTCAAATTCCACCATAGCAAATTTAGGTGGTAGACTTAATTCGTTACCCAGTCTAATACCTATTTCTTTACTATCCACAAAGGGCTAAACACAGAGGGGGACAAACAAGGACAGACATAGGTATTAAGTCGATTACATCGACCCCAGTGCGTAACTGGTACTTAATTTATCGACCCCGTAAGGATGAAAGGCAAAGTTGACCTCGGCGGAATTTGAACTCAGAACGTAACGGCAGACGAAATACCTATTTCTTTACTACCCACAAGGGGCTAAACACGGAGAGGACAAACAAGGACAGACAAACGGATTAAGTCGATTATATCGACCCCAGTGCGTAACTGGTACTTAATTTATCGACCCCGTAAGGATGAAAGGCAAAGTCGACCTCGGAGGAATTTGAACTCAGAATGTAACGGCAGACGAAATACCGCTAAGCATTTCGTCCGGCGTGCTAACGATTCTACCAGCTTACCGCCTCTCCCAGTCTAATACCATTACTTGGCACCTTGAGTGCCTTCAGCGGAGTCCATTCTGATGCGAGCATTCGGGATAGGTCGGTCTCTAGTTTGAGGATATCTTCCAACCCGCTCCCATCATTCTCGGATATCCCATAAAGAATCGCAAGAACTGCCTTTGTTGACTGAAAAGGAAATTAGTAGGATCGCCTGATGGACCTGATGTCACGAGGAAGGCACTCTGGTACTCTGTCGGTTACGACAACGAGGATTCCAGTTGATTCCATCAACGGAACAGACTGTTCGTGAAATTAACGTACAAGTGGCTGAGCACTCCGCAAACACGTGTACTCTTCACGTAGTTCTCAGGGAAGTTCAGCGTGACACAATGTGACAAAGCTGGCCATTTCACCAACAGGTACAACTCATTTTTGCCAGCTAAGTGGACTGGAGCAACGTGAAAATGAAGTGTCTTGCTCAAGCACTCAGTAAACCTTCTGATACCGAGTTACGTCCCTTTATGTCTTTTCAAATTTTATCAAGGTTCGCCTTTTATTCATCCAGAGTCAATAAAATAAACAAGTCAAATATAGCAGTTGATTTCCTCGACTATGCACTCCTCTCTTGAATGTGTGACATTATGCTAGAAATTATTTATTGTGTTGCTTTCATGTTGTAGTCGTTTAGCATCAGACCTCTAATGAAAATCGACTAATCTATCTTATTTTAAGGAATAGTGTTTCTAGGATTATATTATCCAATGTGTCCTTCGTATCTTTATGATGATAGGGTTTGATTTGAGGAAGATTTAGCTTCTATTTTTAGGAGGACGAACATCCACGTACAAAAACCGCTCATTTATGAAGAAAACAATTAAATATACAGTGATGTGCGCAGTTACTAAATATTTTCTTAAGAGGTTTTGTCTTCTTGATAGATGATATTTATTACGTATTTACATCAAATAACCGGAAATAAGTGTCGACCATGCAATAAGATCTTGATATCAAAAGATGCAGTCTGCTTTGAAATAGATTCAAATCACATTTCTGCCACTTCTGACCACTGTAACTATTACCACACTTGGCTGCGTGGGTTTGAAAGTAAATAGAGAAGGAAAATGCAATATTGTTTTATGGTTTCAAATTTTGGTACGGTAATAGAAGGGGATAAGTCACTTGCATCGAACCCAATGATCAACTGGTACTTTATTGTATCGCTCCCGAGAGGCAGAGTAGACCTCGGTGGAATTTGAGCTGGAAACATACAAGCGGAAGAAATGCCGCTAAGCATTTCGTCCTGCGTGCAAACGATTTTGTTAGCTCGCCACCATTTTGGCTTGAAATAACTACCCTTTATTTCCTATTTACAGATCCTGTTTCCCTGAACCACATCTCACTAACTCAGAACATAAAGCCGGAAGAAATGCTGAGAAGTACTTTGTCCGGCATGCCGACAATTATGCCAGCTTACTGCTTTAATATTCTTTTCTACTTTAGGTACAAGGCCTGAAATCTTTGCTTACATCAATTCCAGTACCTGGCTGGTACTTATTTTATCGACCCTTTATATTACTTTAATTGTTTCTGCTATAAAGTACAAATCCTGAAATTGTGAGGGAGAGGACTGACTATTCGATTGGATCAAGCCCAGTGTTCAACTGGTACCTATTTTTTTGAGGGGGGGGGGCTGAAAAAGATGAAAGGCAAAGCCGACCTCGGCAGAATTTGAGCATACCTTTGGTACAGCCGGAAACAATTCAGTTAATATTGGTTTCAAAGTTTCGTACAAAGCTTGCAATTTCGGGAGAGGGCTAGTCGATTACATCGACTCCTGTGCTTAACTGATTCTTATTTTATGGACGCCGAAAGGTTGTAATGCAAAGTTGACCCCGGCAGCATTTAAACTCAGAAGATTAAGTTGGAAGAAAAGCCGCTAAGCGTTTTGGCCGGCGAGATAACGATTCTGCCAGCTCACCGCCTTAATATTGCTTGAAATAAAAATCTAGAGAG
>NC_043002.1:92856666-92896635 GCF_006345805.1 Octopus sinensis
AAAGAGGAAGAAAATTGAAATTGACCCAACTGAAACTGGGGACCTGGAATGTCAGAACAATGACAACCGGAATGGACATTACAGAACTGGACAAAACAGAGGACATAAGGAAAACGGCAATCATTGACAGGGAGCTCACACAGCTGAATGTAGACATCACTGCCCTGCAAGAGACAAGACTTGCTGACTCTGGTTCCATTAGGGAAAGAAATCACACATTCTTCTGGAAGAGCCTTGGGGAAGATAAGAGGACCTTGTATAGCAGACAGGACAGGTGCCTCGGCATTTTCCATCTCAGATGCCTCCGCAAGATCTTAGGCCTAACATGGCGCGACAAGGTCACCAATGTTGAAGGGCTAGCCCAGGCGAATCTTCAAAGCATGACAACTATCTTGTATATGAGAAGACTGAGGTGGCTGGGGAATGTCAAGAGAATGGATGACCATCGAATCCCGAAGCAACTGCTCTATGGAGAACTGGCCCAGGGCAAGAGACCAAGAGGAAGACCAAAACTGAGGTATAAGGACACTTGCAAAACTAGTTTGTCCAAGTGTGAGGTGGCTGTTGGCACAAGGGAAGAGAGGGCTGGGGACAGAACAACGTGGAGAACTATGGTGAAGGAGGGAACTGCTTCGCTAGAGATCAGCTACAGAAACAAACAAGTCAGCGGCGAAAGGAAAACAACAGAAATGCAGAGCGGCCGAGCCACCCTCTTGGTATGCAAGTACTGTGACAGAAGCTGCGCTTCAATAATAGGAAATAGGAAGAATCAACCATGAAAGAAGCTGCAAGAAAAGGAACCCCGAATATGTTCGATTAAGTGTCCTCTAATCTAAATTGACCGTCTGCATAGACGAAAAGGGCCAATTATTAATGTTACGGGGACGCAAAACAAACCAATGCCGGTTGTCCAAGCGGTGGTGGGAGACAAACAACGCAACACAAACATAAAGATGCATTCGCATAGATGCACACACATAAATACGTACACACACACACAGGCCCCCCCCACGCACACGCACGCATGCACACGCAAATATGCGACAAGCTTCATTTTGTAAATGAAGGAATTGGTCGGCCCGCGGCCATAGAAGAAGATACTTGTCCACGATGCTACGCTGTGTGGCCGTGAAGCAGACTTCTTACACAACCAGAACTCACTGAAGGATCGCCAAATTTTGATTTTATACTAGAAGTCCTTTTCAACTTTGCATATCAGACATATTAGAAACTCATCATTCTAAGACCCCCAATACATTTAAAATTCTTCATTGTTCCAAGTTGCTTATATACGACACTAAAACTAACTACCCTTTATTCCCTACTAGCAGCATAGCCCGGCGTTGCCCGGGTATGTAAGAGCCCCTAGTAGGCAACGACTAATCCCAATCTAGTCCTTTCCCTCTAGGGAACGAAGGCGCATGTGTAGGTTGCAATGTATTCTCTTCATTCGAATACTTCTGTGTATACGATGTTCCTAGCTGTCCCTTTGGGCGATAAAAATGTGTTGCATATAAAAAGCTTAGATTCTCGACCCCATGTCGAATTTATCGATTTTTTTCAGAACTGGGGAAACTTTTCAAAATTTTAGCTGCGTTAGTTTTGAATTATGACATTGGGCTATGTGTGTGTCAAGTTTCATCAGAATCGGTTGTAAGCCGTGGTCAGGGTGAGAGTACAACCTAACAGACACACAGACAGACAACCTGCCGTTTATATATAGAGAGATTTACAGATCCTGTTTCCCTGAACCACATCTCACTAACGATATTTATATCTTTCTCTCTATGTAGGTATATTCCCCCCCCCACCTCTGTCTTATTTCTCGCACATGTATTTCATTTAAAGCCACCTTTCACTGAATTCTACCTTTCCAACGATCATTCATTTTGGGTCCCTTTTATCTCAACTAATTTTGGCATTTTAACCAGTCATGTTACTCTCAATATTTCAAATGTGAGTCTGAGACGTTTCGGCACAGCCGTATTGGCATTGATTGTTTGACGTCACTGATTCGACGCTGACTTATTTGACAACAGACACTTTAATGTTTCTATCGTTCTCTCTTATCTTTTTCTCGTTCTCTTTCTCTCTTTCTGTGCTTTTCGCTCTCTTTGTCACTCTCTTTTTCACTCTCTGTGCTTTCTCTCTCTCTCTCTCTCTCTCTCTCTCTCCTCTCTCCCCTCTCTGTGTTTATGTGTATGAGCATATCTCTCTTTATGTGCATAAGGAGAGGGAATGTGTTTATGCTAATCGAGTTAAATTAATAAATGACAATATCTCCCTCTCTCTTCTCTGTCACTCATGAGAACCTCATGAAAAGTTGAGTAATTATGAATGGAGTGAGAATAAGAAAAATTAAATGAGAGAAAGCTAAGTAGTGTTAAGGAAAAAAACATAGTGTAAAGGACAAAAGGATGAAGGAGTCTATGTATATGTGTATATTTCTGTACGTGCGTGCGTGAACGTGTGTGAATGTTTCCCACAAGTGCCAAAAAGTACTGTGGAGGCACATGGCCTAGTGGTTAGAGCAGCGGACTCGCGGTTCGAATCTCAGACCCGGCGATGTGTGTGTTTATGAGCAAAACACCTAAGCTCTACGCGGCTCCGGCAGAAGGGAATGGCAAACTTCTGCTGACTCTTTCGCCACAACTTTCTCTCACTCTTTCCTCCTGCATCTTGAAGCTCACCTGCGACGGATTGGCGTCCCGTCCAGGTGGAGAACCTATACGCCAAGGAAACCTGGAAACTGGCCCTTATGAGCCAGGTATGGCTCGAAAAGGAACAAACAAACAAAAAGTACTGTAATCGAAACAGCCTGAATACTCAGATAGCCGTGCCAAATCCTTAGTGTGCAAGCAGCAACGTCAAATGGTTCCATTTCATGAAACGTGTCCTTTCAGAGTGCGTTTCTTTCTCCCGATTTACTTATTTACCTTTTTACCGTTAAATATCCCCCTTAATCCTTCTCCCTTTGCACTAGGTTTTACTTTTAACACCATTTTTCTGATCCATTCGTTATTACATAACTTTGCATTCTTTTATTCTTTTACTTGTTTCAGTAATCTGAATGCGGCCATGCTGGAGCACCGCCTCGACGGGATTTTAGTCGTAGAAATCGACCCCAATACTTATTCTTTGTAAGCCTAGTACTTATTCTGTCAGTCTCTTTTGCTGAACCGCTAAGTTACGGAGACGTAAACACGACAACATTGGTTGCCAAGCGATAGTGGGGAGGGGGAAAATACAAACACAAAGACACACACACATAAATATAATATATATACATACACACGCAAAAATTTATATATATATACATACATATATACATATAGATGTATATATACGATTGGCTTCTTTCAGTTTCCGTCTACCAAATCCATTCAAAAGGCTTTATTCGGCCCGAAGCTATATTAGAAGACACTTGCCCAAGGTTCCACGCAGTGGGACTGAAACCAGAACCATGTGGTTGGGAAGCAAGCTTCTTACCACGCGGTTATGCCTGTGCCTTTCTTGAGCTTCTTAAGAAGCTTCTCAGTCGAAAAACAGATCCAAAAGGATTTCCATTGATATGAACGTGAATCTCGAGTTTTGCAAAGAAAATCAGTCTGCTTCAATGTAAGGTTCGCAGATACACGGACGAGCCTTCATGGATTTTCCTTCTGCTCAAAGAACAGCAGGAGAGTATCTTTACCCAGCGAAGGAGAGAGAAATATATTGGAAACAACTCTATATATTCTACTAGACAACTTATATCAAGTTAACACATATAAACTTAATAGAACAGAACACAATAGAATCAATAATTTATCTTGGCACAAATTCGGCTCTAGTACCGATTGGCCTCTAAGTACTACTAAAATCCATCCTGCATCATCTTGTATTTACTATATCATCTGAATAATTCTATACCAAATTAATCTGACTTATTGAAAAATCCTTAAGTAATAAATATGTTATTTTAAAAGATTTACTTCTTCTTCAACAAAACAACAACGTTATATATAATAAAGTCAGCCGTTAGCCTTGCTAGTCCTCTGAAAATACTCAGGAATACTCTAAAAATATTTGATGACGAACTTTCATCGGAAATGTTGAAATGATAATAATATTGTTACAAACAGAAAACTGTCACAATCCACTTTACAAAAGTCTTAGGAAGAATCATATGTAGAGAGGTAATAAGATATTTAGTTCAATAGAAACCTTTTTAAACAACACCTTACATAACTTCTGGCAGGGAAGAAATTGTCAGACAAAACTTCTACATCATCAGAACCAGTTTCTTATTAGTCTGGTATATGGTTCACAATTGTATATTTTGATTTCACCTAAGCCTTCGACAAGGTCGACAATGGAATCTAATATTACAAGATATGAAACGTTAGCATAGTAGGGCTGTTACACATATGAATCGTTGATTTCATGACAGACTGAAATCAAATGGTAGAAATCAACAGAGACCTACTCGAAAAGTTTGTAATAATAAGTGGAGTGCCAAAAGGCGGTACCTTGGCACTGCAGCACCGCTCTGGAGTTTCCTTTTGTCCTTCACAATGTTGTGAGACAGACAAAAATATATAATAGACTATTCAAGTGATCATGACAAACGATGATGTCTGGAAAGGGACTTAGTATAGACCTGGACAAATATACAAGTCAGATTTAATTCACCTCCATCACGCATTATTACTATTCTATATCTAACATCAACAACAGATAAAGTCTGGACTCCTATTTTGCTACCAGCTTATAAATAAAATACAGGTACAACATCGATTTTCGGGAATCTGTGGTTCCAAAGCTTTTCTGGAATACTGATTATTATGTACCAGGGATGGTCACCTCAAAATTAAACAAACATTGGTTTCAAATTTTGGCACAAAACCAGCAATTTCGGTGGAGGAGAGAGGGGAGGGGAATAAGTCGATCAAATCTGGCACTTATTTTATCGACCCCGAAAGAATGAAAGGCCAAGTCGACCTCAGAGGATTTTGAACTCAGAACGTAAAAACAGACGAAATGCCACTAAGCATTTTGCCCGGCGTAATAACTGCTCTACCAGTTCAGTGCCTTAAATTAAACAAATATCAAATTTGTGTAAATAATTAAATGAAATGCAGGTACTTCTACGTTTATATAAATGATACAAGTTTAATTAATGCTGCCCTGCGCAAGGCACTAGACTGTGCAATGCAGCAGTGAACAAGTCTGACGGCCGCAGGTATTTGGAGTTTCAGCTCGTGAATTAGTGTACATTATAGGAGGTTCCTGATCATCAGTGTCCGGAAAGTCGGTCCCGCATCTGTACTCAACTCTTCCTTGAAAGACAACACATGATGCTAGGGTGCCAAACCAACTTTCGAATCGACAAGCCTCTGTATTGTGGAACGCAACAACAAAAATAACAAATCCAGAATTTCAAACTTCCTGAATAGAATACCACGAGGATCTAACTCCCCTACTCCCACCTTCATAACACCCACGATCTTTTCACTTCTTGCCACCCAGATACAGTTGCTCAACGATTCCATCCTCACAAATATCATCTAGAAATCTGGCTCCAAGAACAATAAATCTACTGTAGCATTTTCCAAATCCGCCATCTTCCTCCTCACTAGCAACGCTAGAGAGCATCAATTACAACCAAACAGTGATCGAAACAACAAATATATAAATGCAAAAATACTGAAACACACACACAGTACTTCAGTATTCGAAGATCTAAAGCACCATAAAGCGTATAAACACATTATCTGCAATTACTGGTACCATATTGACCAATATAAACAGATGTACAAACTACATTAAATCCATTGCGGATTAAGTTATGCACTGCCCCAATTCTTCCTAATATATCAACAAAATACAGTGCATGACTATTGATAGTATGCAGATGACTTATGAAACATATTAAACTTATTAAACATGATGTTTTCAAATTTATATAAATTTTGAGAAACACAAATAAGAAAGAAGAAAGCAAAGGACCACTGAGGTCACAGGAGTGTGACGAAAGAACTCTGGCCGAAATAAGATTAAGATTAATGTAAAAAAAATGAATAACGCTGAAGCAAAGTAACACCAAATATATAGTGCGTGTGTTTTTATTGGCTAAACTGGCAAAATGACCATTCCTAAATACAATAATATCTGTTTCAACACACGATTTCACATCAAAAATCTTGCAAAACAAATTCACACACAACACACACACACATATATATATATATATACATATATATATATATATATATATATATATATATATATATATATATATATATATATATGTGTGTGTGTGTGTATGTGCGCTAGCTTAAAGGTTGATGTTTCCTGGAGGCCTTCTAACAAATTCTCGCACATTAGAAAGCGAAACGACCCACGTTACACGACGAAAACACTAAAGTTTGTGGGTAAGAGTCTGATGCTTTGGGGATGCATAAAAGTGTTGGTTCAAGAAAGCTGGTTAAAATTGATGGTAACTTGAATAGTGCCAAATACGTCTAGTTGCTGAAGGGCAATTTGGTACCAGACTTGGATGAAGGTGAGATTTTTCAGCTTGGTGGAGTTCCATGCCACAGATCATGTGCAACACAACAGAGTCTAGCTGATGAAGGTGCTACCATATTGAAAGATTGGCCATCTCAGAGCCCTAACTTAAATATCATTGAGCAAATGTAAACAGAACTAAAGAAAAGAGTTCATCAGAAGAAATCACAGATTCTTGAAGAGTTGTGGGAGCTCAGCCACAGAGAATGGCATCTCATTCCTGTGAAGATGGTGAAGGATTTGTACACATTTCTTCCCAGGCGCATTGAAGCAGTTAGTTAAGTTAAGGGAAGCCACACAAAATATTAGCAATGCACAGTAACTTCTTGAAATAAACATTATGTAATAAATTTTCATTATAGACATTTTTCTGTTTTAAGAGTGGCTGTGTGGTAAGTAGCTTGCTTACCAACCACATGGTTCCGGGTTCAGTCCTACTGCGTGGCATCTTGGGCAAGTGTCTTCTGCTATAGCCCCGGGCCAACCAATGCCTTATGAGTGGATTTGGTAGACGGAAACTGAAAGAAGCCTATCGTATATATGTATATATATATGTGTGTGTGTGTATGTGTGTGTATACATTTGTGTGTCTGTGTTTGTCCCCCTAGCATTGCTTGACAACCAATGCTGGTGTGTTTACGTCCCCGTCAATTAGCGGTTCGGCAAAAAGAGACCGATAGAATAAGTACTGGGCTTACAAAGAATTAGTCCCGGGGTCGATTTGCTCGACTAAAGGCGGTGCTCCAGCATGGCCGCAGTCAAATGACTGAAACAAGTAAAAGAGAAAAAGAGTAAAGAGTATCTTGATTGGTTTTTGTGAGGTGGCTGGAAACTTTTGCATGGCCAATTTGCGGGGGTCGTCTCACATCTTCCCCTCTTATTCAAAATCCCTACTACAAAATATAACGATTAGGTGTGGAAATGACTCCATCAGTGCCAATGTTTCATTTGCAAAAAAACGCAAAGCAAAACTTCCACTTAAAAGTTGGCAATTAATAGAAATTTATAATAATTCAAAGTGGCCGAAGACTTTTGCACGGTACTGTATATTTGTATATATATGAAACATTCCAGTTGTGATCATTATGTATTTTCCTCTTTGTACCAAAAATTACAGTATTCAGTGTGTCCTTCTATGATTGTAGCGGTGTTGTGAGGAAGAAGTAGCTGCTATTTCTTGTAAATCGAACGACACGATTAGGAGTCCTTTCGAAAGCTTATGAGTATGTGTGTAAGGCTGTGTGTGTGTGATTGTGTGTGTGTGTATGCGTGTGCATGTGTATGTATGTGTGCGCATGTGTAGGTGTGTGTGAGTGTGTGTGTATATGTGAAGTGTTTACTAAAGTGGATACTGATCACTGAAGAATCGAACTTGTATCGATGATTGAATTTATTGGTTGTTTATTTCTACAATGCGTCGTTGAGTGGAGAGGTGAGCAGGTGTGTGTGTGTGGGGAAAGCAAACCAGAAGTTGGGCAGTATCTGTGATATCATATTGATTTAGCACAATTGGATATCCATTGATCGTATTGAGATGATATTAGTTCAGATCAATTGAACAGAAGCTCCCCTCCTCCGTCTCACCCCACCCCCCGCCTCCATATATCCTCACACGCTCCTCTACCGTCCGTATACAATCACACACTGGCAAATATGAAAGAAAAGAAGAGAAAAAAGAAGAGAAAAAGATCAATGAATGCAATAAGGAAAGAAAGCAAGAAAGAAAGAAAGAAAAGCGAAACACGAACACACACACACACATATATACATACACACACAAGCACACACATATACACACTCACAAACACACGAGTATAAATACGCACAACACACGACACGCACAAAAGCACACACACACACACACACATATACAATATCTCATATACAAACACACAAATACAAATATACATACACATACATGTACAATACACTAACATAAACATACACATTCTCACACATACACATAGACTAACACATACATGGAAACAAAAACATACACACACTCGCACACGCACGTACACACACACACACACACACACCGCACATACACAAGCACACACAAACACACACACACACATACACACACACAGAGAAAGCTGTGTAAAGCTTTGAACACATAACCGTATCGATGAAATATCAATAGGTCGTAGTTACAGTGAAACGAGGGGTAAAGGAAAACTTATTGATTATCTGTGGTCATATAACTCTGGTGGAAAACAACAACAATAACAAAAACAACAATAACAACAACAGCAGCAGCAGCAGCAGCAGCAACAACAACAATAACGACTACGATGGCGACAACGACAGCAACAACAGCTACGAACTTCCTACATCGAGTACTATGCGTTGGTTTGTTGTTGCTGTTGTTGTTGGTATTGTTGTAGTTTCTGTTGTTATTGTTGTTATTGTAGTTGTTGTTGTTGCTGCTGATGATGATGTTGTGTAGCCCTAGGTCAATTCTGTTCCCGCACACTCATCGTATTAAAGACAAGAAGAGAGAATATTAAAGGAGATTTGGCTGTGATTTGTAAGCGATTGAACGGCCATGTTAAAAGACTACCTCACTGGTTAGTGTGCTTCGATTTATTGCCGTCATTTAACCCTTTGTTGCCAAGAATATGCAATAGACACAAATTGGTGTATCTGCGTTATTCAAGTCCATTACTAATAGCGAATCTATAAGCAGTGTCTTCATGGAAAGAGAAACAGAAACAGTTAAAGAAAGAATTTAGTCACAGATGAAGTCTCAGTACAAGACTAAAACTAGTCCAGCTGATCCGTATTTTTGTGTCCATGAAGATCTTGTGCATGGAGACAAGCTGTTAATTTCCGTCTATTATTATAAGGCGGCGAGCTGGCAGAATTGTAAACACGCTGGGCAAAATGCTTTAGCGGCATTTCGTCTGTCTTTACGTTCTGAGTTCAAATTCTGCCGAGGTCGACTTTGCCTTTCATCCTTTTGGGGTAGATAAAATAAGTACCAGTTAAGCCCTGTGATCAATATAATCGACTTAACCCATCCCACGAACTTGCTGGCTTTTTACTAAAATTTGAAACCAGTATCTGTCTATTATACTATGTTGGCTAAGTGAGAGACACATCTCATATAGTGTAACACTGAAACAATATGCTGTTGACACGCCTGTAGTTTATTAGTTGAACTAGCAGCCAAGTCTCATTGTGCGGTACCCTGGGTAAGTGTCTTCTACTACAGGTCCAGGCTGACCAATGACCTGTGAGTGAATTTGGTAGACAGAAACTTACAACTCTTATAATAATACACCTATTACTAAACCCAATATGAATCAGCTAATAGGGACGCACTCGGACTCTTAGCTACTAGGGATGTCCTGGACCCACCACCTGAAACCCTAAATCCAGAACCTCTTATAGAGTGAAAAGGAATGTTAAACAAAGGGTGGTAATCTGGTTCCATCACCCTTAGATCTCAATATTCAAAGTAGATTGCCGAAATCTTTGTGGTCGCTTTATTGAGGCATTTACCCACGTCTAGCACTTAGGTTAACAAGGCTTGTACTCAGTAACTCATCACATACTATAACTCAGATCACCCATATCAAATCGGAAAGCTAGATGATATCCTGTATGTTAATACCAGGTCAGTTCGGATTCCATTTAACAAAATGTGCATGACTATGGTGCAGGATATGCGCACGGTAACCTTCTGAATGCCAACAACATTAGCGTATATCACAACTTCGGTAATGCTACCAGTCTTGTCGGTGATATGACTGGAAGTGTTTTCAGTGAAAGCGATAACGGCTCCGAGCGCAACAACCTGAACCACACTCCTCGTGGATTTGCAAAAAGATTCTGTAATTGTAAACGTCCATCCCCCTTTCCATTAGATTGCAATTGTGTAATGAATAACATTATTTATCAATTTGTAGATACTAATAATCAGGCTAGATAAGTTTACATAGGTACTACTTGCAGTAACCTTAACTTTTGATAATATAAGCACAATATGACATTTAGATCCGAAGCTAAAGCTCTTAACACATCTTCACCTAAAATAAATTGGAAATTTAAAAAAAAAGGATTTGGTTGACTACAATATCAAATGGTCGATCGTTCAACGTGCGAACTCCTATAAAGATTATCATAATAAGTAGTGCTCGTTATGTATTGCGGAGATAATGACAATATTATTCATTTATACGATGGACTTATTAAAAGATGCTAACGTTGACTACGCAACACCTTTCTCCACTACACACCGTAATTCTTATTTAATAATACCTATTTCTTTATTACCCACAAGGGGCTAAACACAGAGGGGACACACACGGACAGACATAGGTATTAAGTCGATTACATCAACCCCAGTGCGTAACTGGTATTTAATTTATCGACCCCGAAAGGATGAAAGGCAAAGTCGACCTCGGCGGAATTCGAACTCACAACGTGGTCACTTAATTTGTAATTACTGAAACCTCGTCTTACTTCGCCTTTAGGTTCGTACTTCAGTGAGCATCAATTCTGACAATTCACTTGTCACTTCAGTTGCTTTTCAATTCCCCTGAGTGTCATGATATATTCTGCTAACTTATAAATGTATTTTTTTGAATCTCAAACACTTTTGTACTCGCGTATAAAAGTCTACTTTGATCATTTTTTTTTCTCACATGATACACTTTCTTCCTACTACCGCTTCCTGATACTCTCTATATGTTTTCACGTTTCTGGTTTTTTATACGCCCAACGACCTTCAACGTACGTAAATGTGCGAGCGCATGTGTGTGTGTGTGGTGTGTGTGTGTGTGTGTGTGTGTGTGTGTGTGAATTTATGCGTCTTTAAGTATACGTGTGACTTCTGTTCACCTGTCTCACTTCAGCTATATTTTTCTCACGATTTCTTCTTTGCCATTACATTTAATTACCTTCTAGCGGATGTCTGTGTGTATGTATGTTTGCGTGTGTTTACACATTGGGCAAATGTCTTCTTCTATAGACTCGGGTCGACCAAAGCCGTGTGAGTGGATTTGGTAGACGGAAACTGAAAGAAGCCCGTCGTATATATGTATATGTTTATATATATATATATATATATATATATATATATATATATGTGTGTGTGGTGTGTGTGTGTGTGTGTGTGTGTGTGTGTGTGTGTTTGTGTCTGTGTTTGTCCCCCAACATCGCTTGACAACCGATGCTGGTGTGTTTACGTCCCCGTAACTTAGCGGTTCGGCAAAAGAGACCGATAGAATAAGTACTAAGCTTACAAAGAACAAGTCTTGGGATCGATTTGCGCGACTAAAGGCGGTGCTCCAGCATGGCCGTAGTCAAATGACTGAAACAAGTAAACGAGTAAAAGAGTACATACTTGATACTATACCTTTATATTGATATCATCTGAGTTGAGCACTGGGTTAGATGTAATCGACTTACCCACTTTCCTCCCCCAAAATATATTTAAAATCACACACCAACGAGCAGGGCTTTATAAATTTGAAATATCACAAGCCCATTTACACAAGATATCTTTCCGGTGACTGACATGAACTTTTTCGTTTTCTTTTTAGCTTTCTTTTATTTTCTATCTATCTATCTATCTATCTATCTATCTATCTATCTATCTATCTATCTATCTATCTATCTATCTATCTGTCTGTCTATCTATGTATCTGTCTATCTGTCTGTCTGTCTGTCTATTTATTTCTCTCTCTCTCTCTCTCCCCTACACACACACACACACAACACACACACACACACACACAAGAAGATGTTGAAAAGTTCCTGGCTATAAGGGTGTCGCAAAAGGCCTGGTTGGAGGCCCAACCTTCCGAATTCTTTTACAAGGCTTTGAAAAAAGTGTTGGACCGCTACAATAAGTGTGTGAATGTGAGTGGAGATTACCGTAAATCTTCGAGTATAATCCGCATTTTTCCCCCAAAATTTAAAGGTCAAAATCCCTAGTACGTACTATATACAAGGTTAAAAATGAAAAATATTTTCTAAGCAGTGTCCGAGTCTCTATTTACTGTCCGGCAATGTTTATTCAGGCGCATTTTGTGATGTCGGGCGTGAAAATACCTTAATCTAAGCCTGAAAGCAATGAAGAATCATCCATAACTTGCAGTAAGCAACATTTATTAACATAAAAGTATTCAGAACAGAATAACATGTGACAAAACAATTTGCAAGCATATTTACATTCCCATATAACAGTTAAGAACATCACCATTATTGTATTACGCATGCGCGGACGTGTTTATTCGACTAAGTTAGAGGTGTGCGTATTATACACAAGGTTTAGGTTTTTCAGAGGTACAACCCCCTAAAAATCCCCTGCGTATTATACTCAAGGACGGGACTATACTCGAGGATTTACGGTATGTTGCATAAAATCGTAAATAACTGATCCTCTAGTAATTTCTTTCAATCAAAGCCAGGAACTTTTCAACACCCCACGTATATATATATATATATATATATATATTATATATATATATAAAGTTAACCCAAACAAGAAAACAAAAAAAAACAAAAAAACAACAAGGCAAGGATGTAGAACAAATAAAGTATTATTGGACGCTCAGGAAAGAAAGGAAGAAGGAGGGTTTGACGTTTCGAGCGGAGCTCTTCGTCGGAAACATAGGAGAAAGAAACATCCCGAGACGGGAGGACAGAGGAAAAAAAAAGCATGTGTGTGCGCGAACGCGTAAAAAAAAAAAACACGTAATACTCGATATGCCGTTAGCAATAAGTGAAGTGAAGGCTCGTAGTCGTGCAACATTAATCTGCATTTTAAAAAATACGAAACCGAATTGACCAAACTCCGAAACTTCACATGTAACAAACACACTTTGTGAACCGGTTTCAACAAACAAGACTAAGTAATTTTACACGATACGTCCTCGGAAGCTGAACATGCATTTCGATGGATACTGTTCAGAAGGATCCGCCATACGAACCGAACGAAATTATGGAAAAATTACTTTGAATTAGCTAATGTCTTTGTTAAGATAGATGAGTCCAAATCTTCTCAAGTACGTGGAGAAGATAAAGAACTGATCCAGGCGTTTATATTATAGGATTCGTGTAGATAGATATTTGTTAAACGCAACACGGTATATTCCTACCGTTCTAATGCGAGGCATATAACAAAGTGCTCAATAAATAGTGAAACCTTTTAGAATATAACCAACTCTCTCTCCCATCTCTCTCTCACACCCACCTCTCTCTGTCATCCACATCTCTTTCTCACACACCACTCTCTCTCCGTATCTATCTATCTATCTATCTATCTATCTATCTATCTATCTATCTATCTATCTATCTATCTATCTATCTATCTATCTATCTATCTATGTGTTTATATATATATATTTTTTTACATACATCTGTATATATGTATGTGTGCTTTTATTTATATATATATATATACATATATTATATAGGTGCATATATTATATATATACACACACTCACACACACACATACACACACACACACACACACACACACAAACACAGAAACACATACACACACAAACGCACTCACATATATTGTAAATCATATGAAGCAAAAGTTGTGTTTCAATAAGGATTGGGCGGAAGATGGCAAACGTGTGTCGTGGTGGGGAGTGGCGTGTGCGTGCGCGCGCGCAAGCATGTGCGACTGCGCGCGCGGGTGCGTATGCATGGGTGTGCATGCATGTGTGTAGATGACGACAAAATTACAGAAAATAATAATATTTGATGACATGAATATCTTAGTATGGTTTGATTTCCTGACCATAAGTCATAAATAATCAATTTATTATCAATTTCCTGATTGAAAGTCATAAACAATATATCTTCTATCAATTTCCGGGTTGAAACCAGGGAAAAAAAAATCATGTACAAACGATCCATTATATTTCTGTGCATATGTATATGTATGTATATCTATCTATCTATCTATCTATCTATCTATCTATCTATCTATCTATCTATCTATCTATCTATCTATCTATCTATCTATCTATCTATCTATCTATCTATCTATCTATCTATCTATTCATCATCCTTGTGGCTATGGCGAAAGAATGTATCTGGTGGACGCGTCTGAAAGGATTGGAGACAAACACTTTCCTCTCTGGTCAATCTCTCATCAACTTCTTCAAGTACCACTTGAAAAGGAAAGTGAGAGTAGAGAGGCAAGTTTTGTCTAGCGAATGTTTTAAAAAAAGATGGGTGAATGTAGCAAGAATGGCACGTATGAATGACGAAGCCACCTTGAGCATAGTCCTATGAACCCAGAAATTGAAAACAGAGAGTTGCTTATTTGCAAAAAAAAAAAAAAGAAAAAAAAGAAATATAAAATGTGACTTCATTGACCGAGGTTACCGTGGTCTTTTCCGTAGGCTTTTCTTTCCACGGGTAAACCTCACCTGTCCTCCCCTTTACACTTCATATTGACATTTCTGTGATAACGATCCCTATTGATCAATTTTTTTTTTTTTTTTTCCTCTCTCCCTTTTTTTAACCCCCCTTCTTTCTTTGTCCTCTTTCTCTCCTTTTACGATCCCTTTTGATCGAAACTCCCCCTTCCTTTTTTTTTTTTTTTTTAAACCGTCAAAAGAAAAGCTCTACCTTGTAATTTGTTCTATCTGTGCAGCCCTGTGTGGCTAATAAAGAAACATATCTATCTATCTATCTATCTCTATCTATATCTATCTATCTATCTATCTGTCTGTCTGTCTGTCTGTCTGTCGTCTGTCTGTCTGTCTGTCCGTCTGTCTGTCTGTCTGTCTGTCTGTCTGTCTGTCTATCTATCTATCTATCTATCTATCTATCTATCTATCAATCTATGTATCTATCTGTCTGTCCCGTCTGTGCGCAGCCCTGTGTGCTAATAAAGAAACATATCGATCTATCTATCTATCTATCTATCTATCTATCTATCTATCTATCTATCTATCTATCTATCTATCTATCTATCTATCTGTCTGTCTGCCTGCCTGTCTGCCTGTCTGTCTGTCTGTCTATCTATATGTAGATGGGGCGGAATATGACAAACATATGCATGTATGTGTATCTGTGTGTGTGTGTGTGTGTGTGTCTATGTGCATATGTGTGTGCTTGTATACACAAAATCTCCCCACATCGCATTTAACTTCTTGACTATCTTTCGTAGTTCGGCATTCAGGGTCGGCTGGTGTGTTTGTTCTGGTCTGGTCTGGTTGGCCTGATGCGTTCGGAGGCGGCTGACAAAGCCTTGTTATACAAGAAATCCTCTATGTATAGGGTACGTATGTGAGGTGCGTATATTGGGACATTGACATCTTTAGTACTCCAAGTGATTGAATTGTGTCCCATATTTCCAATAACCTATCCAAGACACATAGGCATATAAGAAAGTTGTGCGAACACCTTCGGGTTAGACCTTGCAGCTTGATGGGATGTTTGGTTTTTTTTTCTGCACTTCGCATACTTCCCTTTCGCAGTCTGCTAGAAGCTGAGTTAGCTCTAGAGATCCTGTTGTTGACCTCTTCAACAATGTTTATTGTCTTAGAATTGTTCTACTGAAATTCATGAACCTGTAGCCTTTCTGTAGTTTCTCTCTACTCGAAGTGAATTAGCGACGGGCTGTTGCATGGTCTCAGATTTCTTTATGTTTTTCATAAAAGCAAAACTTGTCATAGATTGTTGAAAACTGGTCCATCTGCTTTATCCGCTCATTACCAGCCTTGAGAGTGTCGTCACCGAGACGAAGAGAAATATTCTGATAATCGCCTCTTTTAGTTGAGTGATGGTTTGAAGATCGCAGGTCTTGAACAACTTGCCATCGTTACAGTACTTGTTGTGGACGCCTCAAGTGCTGTTGTAGCAAGCGTCTATTAGTACTGTCGAAAGCATCAAGCTAAAGAGTGCGGAGGTTATGATGTAGCCTTCTTTGAGGGCATTTCTCACTAAAGAGGCATCAGCTGTGCCTCTCTATCATCTTTTACACGGACCGTTGTGCTGTCGTGGAACTGTTAGACAATATTAATGAATTTACTGGGGTAACCAAATTCTTTATGATCTTCCACAAGCTATCTCACTGTTGAACATGTAGAAAACCTTCTGTAAGTCGACAAAAGTGGTAGAGATCGCAGTGCTGCTGTTGTAATTTTTCTTGGAGTTGATGCGTCGCCAAAACTAAGTCCATAGTTTCACGATGGGTAAGTGAACCACGATGACTTTTTAGGAACAGGAATTATTGCAATAAATAGTTGATCAGGTTTTGGAGCAGAGTCTTTCTGGGTATTCTTTTGTTATGACCGATCCCTTTTCTTTTATAGTTGCAGTCGGTGTTGGCATCTTTGAAGCTTGGCTGATTGTCCCTTCATTCCACTGAAAGAGGACTATCAGCTCTTCAAAGGTGTACGTCCTGGCTAATTTGTACATATTTCCGAAAATTACATCTAGACTAAAGTACTTGTCACTGGACGTCAGTGGGATTGTTTCCATGACTAATAGAAATGCGGTAGGAAGTTAAACTTGTAGTTCACATCCATCCGTGGCATTCTCATTTATTGAAAATGGCCGGTTGAGTACATTATCTAAGTGTTTAGCTAATCTCTCCAGTAACTGCTGCTTTTCTGTGAGCAATGTTTTATCATCAGCGTTTGTGAGGTGGATAATCCAAAGGACTGTGGATCATAAATGGTTTTCAGTGCATTATAGAATCAATTCAGGTCCATTTTGTCCGAATAGCTCTAAATTTTTTCTATCTTATCATGAATCAGAAATTTGTTTTTCTCTATGTCTTGCTTGCACCGTATGGTGAATATGGGTTAAGGCTACTATTTTACCTGCTAGTGATGGATTAGTCACTGACTCTTCTTAGCAAAGCAGAGCTTCGATATTCTCGTCATTTCCATCAAACCATATTGGAGTGTTCTAGAACAGTTTAGTAGACAAAGTCTTTGAAGAAGGCTATTTTCCCTCAATTATGTCTTGCCAGGAGCGGGATATAATCAGTTGTCCAGATATATGAAGAATTTGGCCGAGATTGTCTGTTTTTTTTTTTGTTTTTTTTTAGCTTGGAGACCTCGAGCCTCTTGACAACATTCAGATAATGTTGAACCGATCAAATATGAAGTTTAAGTTACCTCGGTTATACCACGGTGAATAAACGGTAGCATTACAAAGATATGGTTGAGAGTAAATTTCAACAACACTACTTCAGTCACGCCACGTTCTTCAAATAATTCTCTGATCAAATTATAACTTACTGGCGTACCACATTTGGAAACTGGAGGTGCTCAGCAGAGCTTAAGACATCAAATAAATATTTTCTAAAAGAAAGCACGTCATAAAAATAAAGCCAAGAGACGACCTTGTACAGCAGAAATATGGATAATGCTAGGTTTTTATAGTATTCTGTGTCCATCAGGACTACAGCACTACATTTGTAAGCTTCTTTGACTGTCAGGTCTTTGTCGTTTTTTAATTGTAGTAGGTGCTTCCATTGTAGGTTGTTGAAGTTAGGTATAATATAAATATTTATCTGCATAATATAAATATTTGCCTACATAATAGCATACTAGCAAACGTACTTACGTATGTATATTCTGTGGGCTTTGGGGGTACTACTAACTTCTATCTTCTACCTTCTATGTGTATTTCTTATTTAGTACGAGGGATGTTTCCTTTGTGAGGACGCACTGCTGTAGTGTGAGTGATGGGTCCTTCGGGTACTTGGATAAAATGTGGATGTCAAGTCGGCCCAGTATGCGTGTATAAATTTGTATTCACACACACACATATATATACACACATCTCTCTCTCTCTCTCTCTCTCTCTCTCTCTCTATATATATATATATATTATATATATATATATATATATATATACATATATAAATGTATGTAAGTGTGCTTCTCAGGCTTTATTTTAAGAGCTTCTCACCAATGGGGAAGGAGCTAGTTTCTGGCCCGGAAACAGGATTCTTTGACTAGAAGTCCCTCAACATTGTTGCATTAATTATGTATGTACATGTACATTTATGCATATTCTTATATAAGCATGCATGCATGTACATATGTAGGTACACATGTATGGTTGTATACAGACATGGATATCATTACCTGAGTAAATATATTTGCCTTGACTTAGTATATGCGCCCACCCATATATTGGCATGTCGACACATGTGTAAATGCTCTTAATAAGCGCTAAACTTTTGGGACATTTTCCATATTTAAAATGTGCTCTTAATGACTCGTAATTGTAATTTCCTAACCGTGCTTTTTTCCTAACGATTAGTGCTGAGGCAGCTTGTTATGGATGTGCGCATGTATGTCATTGTTCAGTTTAATTTCAAGATTACTTGCCAATAGAGAAAGAGCCAGTTTCTAACTTAGATCCAAGGCTCCTTCATTGGAATTTCAACATCAACAACAGGGTATTTTTGTTTGTATGTATATATGTCTGTATGTATGCATGCATGTATGTATGTATGTATTATGTATGTATGTATGTATGTATGTATGTAGTATGTATGTATGTATGTATGTACCTTCCATTTTTAATTATTATAAATCTTCCGCTGAGGAGAGAGCCGGTTTCCAACAAAGATACAAGCCTTCATCTTTGGGATGTAGTTAACACAGTCAAATTCACATTTGGAACTCGAGAAAAGTCTTGCATATTTTTACTGTTCCACTCACAGATTGGACTTGTAATATACGAATCAGCCGGTCAATTTCTTTCTGAAAATCTCCGTTTATCCAGATTCTCCTTTAAGCATTTACTAACAGAGCTTAGTGCTCCAATTATTATTGGTATGAATATGAATTCAAAGTCTGGATATAAACTCTGAAGGTTTCGAAGCAGTTGTCAATAAATATCCTCTTTTTCTTTGATTTTCAAAGAGATATTTATATCTGTAGGGCAGCTGGCCTCTATGATGATATATACCTTTGCACCTCTGTCCCAAACAACAATATCCGGCATGTTATGCTTACATTTGACAGAAGTTTTGATGGGAATATTCCACCAGTATTCCTTAAGTTGGTGCTTATGAATGTATTCCATAACAGAGGAATTTTCTAAGTTTATCTCAGGACAGTCTTTTTGGTGGATGGCATTGTAAATTGTTTTAGCAACAACATCATACCGCACAGGGAAGTAGTACCGTGACGAAAGTTTAGGACAGCTGCTAATCACATTCTACAGCAACATGGCATAGCCTACACATACGGTTTACAAGAGTGTCACTGTCTCTCTTGTTCACCAGGTACCTTGTGGCAATGTCCTGTTCCTGGATTGCAAACGCCTTCAAAGTATGATGTGATGTAGTGGTCTTGTCGCCAAGATAGGCTGCGCTTCGTGTCAATTCTGTCTTCTTTAAGCTTCCGGGCCACATACCCATGCATGGTCTTATTTTTTTGTATACTGAGTGCTTTCCATCCAGGTCATCTCTGAGGTAAGAGAGCCCAGCTGTTTGGGAGCTGCATAAGAGATCATCAGGAAGAGAGTGTTTCTTGAGGAGTTCGCTACCAACTCTTACAATGTTGCTCACTTCACTTTTCAGGACTACATTAATATATTCATTTATGCTGCTGTTGTTTATCAGGTGCTGCCTGAATGCTGCCATGCGGTATTCGAAGGCCATCTGCACTGATCTCAGACCTCTACCACCTTCGTTTCTTCTTAGGTAGAACCTGTCAACATCACTGTTTCTGTGGAAGTTCCCAGTTGCCAGGGTTTTGCGGGTTTTGATATCTATGGAGTAGATTTCCTCTACAGACCAATCAAGTATTCCAAATGTTGGGATCAGTACTGGTACTGCAAATGCATTGTGGGATATTGTTTTGTTGTTAGAGGAGGGTTCCGACTACCATATTTTCCTAAGACTGGTGTCACTCTATCTTTATTCACAGTGCTCTCATAAAACACATTTTCATTTATGCCTAGGTACTTGTAACATTCTCTGTGTGGAGTGAGGGAAATAGAAAGACCGTTGATGCACAGGTTTTGGGTTTGGTGGACTGACTTTCCTCATTCTATAACCAAATATGAACATTTCTTTTGGCCAAATTCCATGCCTATATCAGCTGAATATGTTATTAATTCCAGTTGTTTTTTGGCATTGTTAATACTTTTAGCATAAATCTTCAGGTCGTCTACAAAGAAATTATGAGTTACATTGGTATTTCTAGCAGTTGAAGAGCCGAGCATGTAACCATTTGTTTTCTGCGGGAGGAACGATAATGGATTCAGTGCTAAAAAGAAAAGAAGTACAGAAAGACTATCTCCCTGGAATATTCCCTTTGTAATGCCTATGCTATTAGAAACAGTTATTCTCTTCTCAGTTGTAAGGGTAAGTATAGTTGTGCATGTCTTTGTGGGTCTCTCTATAGCAGCAATTAATGTAGTGTGTACCTTTGGCAGATGTAGGCACTTCAACAGCCATGAATGAGGGATAAAGTCAAATGCCTTCTTATAGTCAAGCCCTACTGTCATAAGGTTTTGCGTTGTTTTCTTACTTCAGACAACAAAGCTTTGTTTATTAAAAGTTGTTCGGCACATCCCCACACTCCCTTCTTTCCACCAACCCGTTTATCAGTCACAATGTTGTTCGACTCACAATGGTCCTGGAGGAATTGGTTCTGGCAACTTGTGTACAGTTTGTACATAATGTTTAGGCAAACAGTGAGCCTGTATTTTCCTGCCATCTCCGTGATTTCATTTTTGGCAACAAGATTTGTCCCTGCAGTAGCAAGCTAATTTGGTATATCAGTCAGATCTTCCATAGTCCTTTTGAACATACATATCAACTGGTTTCTATAAAATGTATGTATGTATGTATGTATGTGTGTATGTACGTATGTGTGTATGTGAGTGTGTATGTATGTATGTATGTATGTATGTATGTATGTATGTATGTATGTATGTGTGTATATATGTATGTATGTATGTATGTATGTATGTATGTATACATGTATATATGTGTGTATGTATGTATGTATGTATGTATGTATGTATACATGTATGTATGTGTGTATGTATGTGTGTATATATGTATGTATGTATGTATGTATATATGTATGTATGTGTGTATGTATATTTGCATGTATGTATGTTTTGTCGTTTACTTGTTTCAATCAATAAACTGTGGCCATGCACCGCCTTCAAGAATTTTTAGTCGAATGAATCGACCCCAGTACATTTATTAAAGCCTGGTACTTATTCTATCGGTCACTTTTGCCGAACCGCTAATTTACGGGGACGTAAACACAGCAAAACCGGTTTCCAAACGGTGGTGGGGGAACAAACCTAGACACACTCACAGACACACGCGTGCACGCATACACGCACATATACGACGGGTTTCTTACAGTGTCAGTTTAACAAGTCTACTCATAAGACTTTGATTGGCCCACTTGCCCAAGGTACCATGCAGTGGGACTGAACCCGGAACCATGCCCTCTAATCATTGTTCCACCACCTGTCTCTGTTTGTTTGTTTTTTGGTGTCTCAGTATATATGTACCAATACATATATACGTACGTACGTATGTATATATGTATGTATGCATGCATGCATGTATGTATGTATGTATGTATGTATGTATGTATGTATGTATGTATGTATGTATATATGTATGTATGTATGCATGCATGCATGTATGTATGTATGTATGCATGCATGCATGTATGTATGTATGTTTGTATGTATGTATTTATGCATGTATGTATGTATGTATGTATGTATGTATGCATGCATGTATGTATGTATGCATGTATGCATGTATGCATGTATGTATGTATATATGTATGCATGCATGCATGCATGTATGTATGTGTGTATGTATGTACTGTCAGTTACACTGTCTTGCCGCTGACTAAATTTTATATCACTTGCCCAAGGTACCATGCAGTGGGACTGAACCCGGAACCATGCGGTTGGGAAGTAAACTTTTTTCCCACACAGTCACACTTGCGCCTGTATGTATGTTTTGTTTTTAGATTTAAGTCCATTTTAAGAGGGTTCAGGCCGGTCCTTAACAAAGTGACAAGACTTTTTGTGTAAAGAGTTCCAGGTGTTTGTGAAGAGTTTGTGAAAAGTCCCAGGTGGTTGAGCTGTTGTCTTGAGCTGTTGGTGCACACAATCAATTTTGTGCATCTGTTTATTTGAAGAGTTTCAGATTGGAAATCTTGGAAATGTCTTACATACTTTCACCGCGCGCTTATAGAGTGGATCTGGAAAATAGGCATCAATTTCTTTTGCTTTTGTATGCATGTATGATTTTTCTTTGAGTTTTAAGCTCTTGAGAGAGTTCAAATCAGTCGCTAAAAAAAAGCGAGAAGACTTTTTTTTAGTAAAGTGAGTTCCCGGTCTTTGTAAATCTGTGGTTGAGTTGGTGCGTTGGTTGAACTGTCGATGCAAACATCGGATCTTTTCGGTTTGAACGGCAGTTTTTTCTAGCGGTGTCATATGAAAGTGTCACCCATAATTATGACCCTAGTATCGATCTATTGCATTTCAATCTCTTTTAGGGTTAGGGGTTGGGGGAAGGGTATCTTTTTTTCTTCATAAATGTAAATAAACCCAATCTGTTTTTTAAACGAGGGACATATTCATACGGCACAGAATGTTGTTTACCTCAATGGACGTCAGTGATTGGCTGAAATTGCAGAAATTGAAGAAAAAGCAACAAATATCTTACAAGCTATAGAATTTTCTCAATAGAGCCAAGAGAAAAAGTTGTTTTATAAACATATTCTACCAGTATACGAAGTTTAAAATTTTTTAGTTACCTAGAAATTATGTTAAAAACTGCCGATCAAACCGAAAAGATCCCAAACATCTAAGTGTGTGCATCTATTCACATAAGAATCTCAGCTGGAGAAATTTTGGAATCTCTTACAAATCTTCACTGCGCAACTAATAGATTGGATTTGGAGAATCTACGTCAGTTTCTTTTGCTCTTTCTCCGCGAAATCGAGTATGTTTAGGTTTTTGTGCAACGTACGTGCGTACGTATGTATGTATGTATGTATGTATGTACGTACGTACGTATGTATGTATGTATGTATGTATGCATGTATGTATGTATGTATGTATGTATGCATGTATGTATGTATGCATGTATGTATGTATGTATGCATGCATGCATGTATGTATGTATGTATGTATGTATGTATGTACGTACGTACGTACGTATGTATGTATGCATGCATGTATGTATGTATGTATGTATGTATGTATGCATGCATGCATGTATGTATGTATCTATGTATGTATGTATGTACGTACGTACGTACGTATGTATGTATGTATGTATGTATGTATGTATGTATGCACTGTCAGTTACACTTGCCACTGAATAAATTTTATGTCTTCCGCACATAGTAAGCCGTCCGATATTTTTCAGAGCTCTTATTCTTGCGTATTCATGAACATAGTCTGTTTGACAACGTCACAGTTAAAGCGTTCCGTTAAGAACTTATATTTAATCTGATAAACGTGTTAGTGATAAACGTGTTATATGATGCATATTGAGCCAAATACTTCGTCCAGGCTAGAAGCTGTTAAAGAAGAAGGAGAAAGATGGAGAATGGAAATATAAGTATGATAGTGTGAGATATTGATATAACTGTAATATGTAATATCTGTCACATCTTTAGGATTTAATTGCCTTGTATTGTTAATCAATCTCCACAGAAAGTGTTCGGTCTTTGTAGTAGTAGTTGTAGTAGCAGTAGTAGTAGTAGTAGTAGTAGTAGTAGTAGTAGTAGTAGTAGTAGTAGAAGTAGTAGTAGTAGTAGTAGTAGTAGTAGTAGTGGTGGTAGTGGTAGTAGTAGTAGTAGTAGTAGTAGTAGCAATTGTTGTTGTTACAGCTGCTACCAGTCGTCATTGTCGATGCTATGCAGTCGCAATTCGGCTTGCATCGAGCAGACCCTTGATCACAGGCGTTCCAACTGCGACCACTCTGTCGTTTTTTCTACAGACATAGTCTACGTTGGATTACATAATCATGTGTGTCCTCTCTTTTTTTTTTAAACTGGTGAGTGCGATTTGAGAGAGGTATGGTTTGTCGTTTCTAGTAGGTCAAGTGAACATATAGAAGCCCTTTGCCAGTTTGTCTGTCTGAATGTCGAGCCGTCTGTCTATCTGTCTGTCTCTTTGTCTATTTGCTTGAGCGCGTGTCTCTGTCCTTGAGAGACAGACAGACTTCCTCTTTGAGTTTTAATTTTATTCTTTTATATTTTTTATTTTGCTTTGTTTTGTAAATGTGTGTTAAGAACAGAACGTAGACAAGTTCTCTGAAAAGACTGAAGGATATTTTTTTTGAAAATGTCTGGAGAACATCGTGACAAAGTAGAGACGTTATCTGTTCATATTGTAGTAATAACACGGGCGACATTGACATCTCTGAGCTCTATTTTCTCTTTCCACCTTTTTTTAAAGCCAATCTCAACGCTGTTCAATGTTTAACCCTGATGAAAAATCATATTTAAAGAGTATTAGAACACTGAAAGTTCTTGTAAATATCCGTTCTCCGAGGGGGGCGCTGAAAAATTCCTGGTATCGCGAAAGGCCTGGTTGGATGCCCAACTTTTCCAAGTTCTTTTAGGGGGCTTAGGAAAAAAAACTGAAGGGCCGTTGAAATAAGTATGTGAATCTGAGAGGGGAATATGTTGAATAAAACCATAATTAATTGATCCTCCTGTATTTTCTTTACCCAAAGTCAGGAACACTTTTCAGCACCCACTCGCAATAGCGCAGTGGTTAGGGCAGCGGACTCGCGGTCGTAAGAACGTGGTTTCGATTCCCTGACCGGACATTGTGAGTGTTTATTGAGCAAAAAACACCTAAGCTCCACGAGGCTCCGGCGGGGGTGGTGGTGAACCCCGCTGTACTCTTTTACCACAACTTTCTCTCACTCTTTCTTCCTACTTCTGCCACAAAGCAGAGGAACCATGGTGTAACCCACTATGGTGAGGTAAACTTTCAGACCCTTGTCTAGATTGCGAATCCTCTGTACCCCAGGATGGTTCAGCTCTCCACCCGTTAAAAAAAAAAGCCACCGTTTACGGAATGAGGATAACAACATAGCTTTCGCGCCCGTGCAACCGCCAGTCTATCGCGTGTGGTGGGTGGATCTTCAAGTAGCCTCACGCATTCTTAGTTGCTTAGAGTAGGCTCGAATTAGAGATTATTGTTCGTGGCTAATGGCGTGAGTCCTGATTGGAAGAAGAAGAAGACAACAACGCATACAGATCGAATACATCTGGAAAACAATATGGCTGGTGGTTATATAGTTTATCGTCTCATTGTTTCAAAATGTCATTATCGATGACACAGTAGATAACGGAATTGCTGAAAAGCATTGCAGCATTTGGTTCGGGTAGAAGGAATTTCTGCTGTTAGTGGTTAGTGCCATTGCCAGGCACCACATATAACGATGCAAATGTTGGCGGTTTCGCCACCTGTTGTCTATAGGGGCCAGTCCTTTTCCCAGATAATATAGCTACTCTATAACTCATCCAATCTCTAACAAATTTAGCTTCTGAATCGTAAGAATTCGGTTTCCGTAGCAATAAGCGAGTGGTACTGAACGTAATTGCTTTAAAAAGTCCTTGGTTGCACTACTACTTTGATACATAACGGTAAACTAGAGAATTAGCAGAAGCCATGGCATAGAGTGATCGAGCTAGCTAATGAGAGAGAAGGGGGAGACTGTGTGAGGGAGAGGGGGAAATAAGAGAGAGAGAGAGAAAGGGGGAGGGAAAGAGAGTGCGTATGAAAGAGTGAGAGAGGGAAATAGTTATTTTTTAAAAAATTTTATATGTTGATCATTGAAGTCGATAATATATCTAACGAATGAATTACTACGCCTTTTAATAGAGTCAAACTATTTTTTAACTGAATTATTTCGGCGATAGGAAGATAAGCGATGATTCAACACTGTGTTTGATTAATTCTATTTGTTGAAATATGGTGGAATGTATATTTCTATATCATCATCCATCAATCATTGATTTCTTTTCTTCTTGTTGGCCTTGTCTATACATTCAAAGATTGAGTTTATTGATTGGAAAAGAATATTTTAAATAATGTCTCAAAATTAGGTTAGAAGAAAATATTCTTGGAAAAAAAAACTAAAACAAAACAAACAAACGCCGTTTTAACGTTTCTAGCGGAGTCTTTTATGTAAGAAATTAAACCACATTGTCAATTCTAGCCTCTAGTTGTTTGTTATCTCTCCTCCTCTTCTTCTTCTCTTCTGTGAAATTACGACTAACCGTCTTGGCTTATAGAAGCTATCAGAGAGAACTAATGAGCAACAATAACAAAAAACAAACAAACAGAAAAAGAAAAAAAAGAAAAAAAAGAAAAAAAAGAAAAAAAGAAAAATGAAAGAGGAAAGGAAAGAAAAAAAGCGACTACTTCAAATGCAAATAATAAAAGTCTGAGTTCACATTTGAATTTAATCTTTTATCTTTTATCTTTTACTTGCTCTAGTCATTGGACTGCGGCCATGCTAAAGCACTGCCTTGAAGGGTGTAGTCGAAAAATTGACACCAGTACTTATTTTTATGACTAGTACATATTCTATCGGTCTCTTTTTTTTTTACCGAACTGCTAAGTTACGGGGATGTAAACAAATCCAACGGTAGAGGGGACAAGCACAAACACAAACTCTCACACACATATGCGACAGGCATCCATTAGTTTCCGTCCACCATATTCACTCACAAGGATTTGGTCGGCCCGCGGGCTGCAGTAGAAGACACTCGCCGAAAGTGCCACGCAGTGGGGATGAACTCAGAACCATGGGATTAGAAAACAAACTTCTTACTATGCAGTCACCTGCAAGAAGACAAAGGCTGGAGGTAAATTCACAAAGAAAAAAAGAAAAAACGTTAGGTTTTATTGTAAAGAGAAAAATAAATCCTGCCCTACCATTAAATCTTAGATAACCTACACATCTCCCCGACAAATCCACTGTTTATAAATACAACATACATTTCTCAAATCTTCACAATTCTTATGATTATAACCCGGGATGAAACCATTGGCCATAGTGTGCCATTGAACGTTCGAAGTCCCACAATAAACTTTTACGCTATACATACATTGCTTTCTCCTTTCCTTGAGGACAGTAGTCAACAGTACACTCTTCCTACCTCTTGTACATACACACACACACACACACACACACACACACAGATATATCCAAGTGCAGAATAAAGCAGGAGATGCGGTTAAGAATTTTCATTGTAACATCATGAAGTGTACATACTCTTTACTCGTGTTTCATTAGCATATGCCATGCGGTATGCGGTAATCATTTCATAGACGATTGCATAATCCTGTTAGAACGCCAGATCGTCGGACGAGAAAAGTAATTTAATTACAAGGCAGAACCGAACTGAGAAATATCACATGCATATACGCGCGCGCACACACACACATGCAGCTCCCCACACCCACTCACTCATACACACACTCACTCACATGCTTACGTTACGTGTGTCTTTGATTGCGTGTGTTTATATTTGCAACTGTCTAAAAACTGATTTTTTTAACGTTGTGTCTCTTTATGTCTGGTAACTTGGGATTTGACAGTAAAACGAGTACCAAACCAAAGTACGTACTGGGGGTCGATTTAATCGATTAAACTCTTAAAAGCGGTGGCCCCTTATGACCCTAATCCAATTCGAAACAGTAAAAAACTAAACGAATCTCCCCTTTCTCATTCTTTCTCCTTATGTATATTAATCTAGTCATCTCTCTCTCTCTCTCTCAGGAAAAGAAAGACGGTCACATGAAGAAGCGAAAGATGGACGATGGTTACGTGTGAGCAACTAGAGAGAGAGAAAAAAGAGGGAGAGAGAGGGAGAGACATATATATATACACACACACACACACACATACACACACATATATATATATTATTCATTTACATGTTTGTTAGTTTGTGTGTGTGTCTATGAATATGCATACATACGAAAATACATGGAGCGCACAGATAAATTCCCACTCACATGTACATATACGCATTCAAATCCTACGCTTTTTCTGAAGCTTTCGTGTGTTCATGTAGAAATCCTCATTTCCTCCCTTGTTTGTCAGGCTATGCTTATGGCAAGGTATGTCAATATTCTGGGTGAAAATCATTCCTTTACAGATGTTAAACTGACATACCAAGCGTATCCCTTCAGTATCATAGGTTACGGTCGAACGAGCGCCATTTTATAACGATGTATTATATACTCCATATCAAATTCTGTTCGCTTACGGACAATTGACGTTACGCTCTGTATTCTCATAATAACACACTCACGCGAGCACACGCGCTCACTTGCATACATATACACACACGTATATAACATGGCCATGTATAAAGGAATACATGCAAGTATATCTTTATACACAGTTATACATATTACATACATATATAAATGTGTACATACGTAGGTACGTATAATATATACGCATATATATATATGAATATGTATACACACATAATCATGTATAAAGGAATACATGCAAGTATATCTTTATACACAGTTATACATATTACATACATATATAAATGTGTACATTACATAGGTACGTATAATATATACGCATATATATATGAATATGTATACACACACACACACACATATACGTATATATATGCATATACATATACATACACGTATATATATGTATATCTATATATATATAATATATATATATATATATATATATATATATATATATATATCTATATATATATATACACATATATATATATACATATATCCATATGAATACATATATGTATATACATAAATAAGTGTGTATATATATATGCATATATATATTATATATGTATATAACTAATGTAGGATAATTTTTTTTTCGAAAAAAATTTTATCAATGGCCATTTTTATATATGTATATATATATATATATATATATATAAGTATACATATATATATGTATATTTTATACGTGCATATATATATATATACATATGTGTGTACACACACATATCCGTGTGTATGTGTGTGTATTCACTATTGCAAAAGGCACCTTCACAAGCACTCACGCCCACACGCTAACTTATATTCGTCTGTCTGTGGGTGTACGAGTGCCGTGTATATATATATATATATATATATATATATATTATATATATTATATATATATATATATATAATATATATTTGTCTGTTTTTTTGTTTGTTTGTGTATGTGTTTCGTATGTGCGTATATATTATGTATATGCGTACGTGTATGTGTGCGTATGTGTTCTCATCGCGTATGTAGTTTACGTAATTCAATTAAGAGTGTAATCAGTTGTCTTGAAGATACGGTAGGTGGAGCGAGTGAGTGGAGCGGGAAGAGTGTAAATCTGTGTAATGTTGTACAAGTATAAGCGATGGCGGAGGAGGAGGAGAAACCGGGGATCATTGAATGCAATTTGACAGGAAGCCATTATATCGTGATGGTGGTGGTGGTGGTGGTGGTGGTGGTGTGGTGGTAGTAGTAGTAGTTATGATAATGATGATGATGATGATGACCGAGACGATGATGGTGATGATGAAGATGATGATGATGATGATGGTAATGGTGGTGATAATGGTGATAATGGTGATAATGGTGATGATGATGATGATGATGATGATGATGATGATGATGATGATGGCAGTGGTGGTGATAATGGTGATGAGGATGGTGGTGACGGTGATGGTGATGATAATTGTGATGATGATGATGATGGTGGTGGTGGTGTGGTGGTGGTGGTGGTGGTGTTGACGTGGTGGTGGCGTTGATGCTGCTGCTGGTGGTGGTAATGATGATAGTATGGCGCTTAGAGAATCATTCTGTTGAGGTTTTGTTACAAGCAAATCTATTTAATTTGCCTTTTACGTTTTTTGTTCCATTTCTTTTTTCTAATTTCTTTCTGTTTTTTTTTTGTTTTTGTTTTTGTTCTTCTTCCATGGTCTATGATGTTTGCATTGTTCTCGTTCATTATCTGTATTGATAAAGAAGTTAATGTAGTCGCTGTTTTGTCCATAGCCAGGCCTTGTTTGAGCTGACAGACTTATGACTATAGGCATTCTAAGAAATTGTGAAAGTTTGGCGATAAAAAAAGTGGATTTATGAAATTGTTTAGCGTTCAACGAAAAAACAGAAGCCCTTTCTTTGGTAAAAAAGACATTATTAGGCACTGTCTTCAAATATCTGTTATATGTCTCGATGAGAAAAATTTCGAAAGAGAAGTAAACGAAATCGTTTCGTCAAAGCAAACAGTCACGTGACTTACCGAAGAACTCTCGTGTAATGTACCTGAGAAACCATAAGACATCTTTATATATAAAAGTGAGGTTGTGTGCTGTCTGTCTCCTACGATTTAGATCCCTAACTACTCCCACATTTTGCGGTGCAGTTTAGCCAAAACCGGGTATCTTATAGTTGTGATTCATATCGAGCCCTTCTGGGTATTAGCGCGCGTCTACGATGAGTCTACGATTAAAAAAAAATTTCCATCATTTTTTTCCATTTTAATGCATTTTTGGCATATATAAGGGAAGTAACTCTCTAAAAATTTATTATTAAATCTCAGAACGTAAAAAGCTACAGTAACACCCCCCTTTGTGGTTAGCCATATTGAGATGGCTATTATACTTTACATCTCTAAAAATGCTTATGTGGTTATTTCCCTTACAAACCCGAGCAACGCCGGGCGATACTGCTAGTTCTATATAATTGAACCTTATTTCCTTTAACGTTTAGAAGGATCTACAGGCACATGCTAACATGGTCCAGTTGAAGCTTTTTTAAAAGAGGGTTTCATGAGAGAGTTTTGTTTTGAAAAACTTGACCGGTTTTGAATCACTTCACGGAAAAAATAAAACAAAAAACAACAACAAAAGTAACAAAAACAAATTATAACGAAACCATAGGCACAGGCGTGGTTGCGTGGTAAGAAGCTGAGCTTCCCAACCACATGGTTCCGGGTTCAGTCCCACTGCGTGGCACCTTGGGCTAGTGCCTTCTACTACAGCTTCGGCCCAACCAAAACCTTGTGAGTGGATTTGATAGACGGAAACTGAAAGTCCGTCGTGTATCTATCTATCTATCTATCTATCTATCTATCTATCTATCTATCTATCTATCTATCTATCTATCTATCTATCTATCTATCTATCTAAAAGGCGGCGAGCTGGCAAAAACGTTAGCACGCCGGGCATCCGCCGAGGTCGACTTTGCCTTTCATCCTTTCGGGGTCGATAAATTAAGTACCAGTTACGCACTGGGGTCTATGTAATCGACTTAATACCTATGTCTGTCCTTGTTTGTCCCCTCTGTGTTTAGCCCCTTGTGGGTAATAAAGAAATAGGTATTTCGTCTGTCGTTACGTTGTGAGTTCAAATTCCGCCGAGGTCAACTTTGCCTTTCATCTTTTCGGGGTCGATAAATAAAGTACCAGTTGCGCACTGGGGTCGATGTAATCGACTTAATCCCTTTGTCTGTCCTTGTTTGTCCCCTCTATGTTTAGCCCCTTGTGGGCAATAAAGAAATCTATCTATCTATCTATCTATCTATCTATCTATCTATCTATCTATCTGTCTGTCTGTCTATCTATCTATCTATCTATCTATCTATCTATCTATCTATCTATCTATCCAAAAGAAAGGCAAGAAATATTAAGCGATTATCTCCCTTACACCGGAAGAAATCACTTATTACCTCCCCGTATCTGGAACTCTCTTTCACTCTCCTTCACACTTCTCAACGTAAACATAACGATGTAAGAAATTTGAAAAGCTGAACGCGAAACCGGTCTTTCTTCAAAAACTATGTCATTGTATGAAAAAAATTTATAACATTCTTCAGACATAATGACTCAAATATATATTTTTTAACCTTCTAAAATAAGCCTTCTGTAGTTTTTTCACTTTTTACTATTTTCTCTCTCTCTCTATATATATATATAGTTAGTCCAAACATGAACAAAGAGAAAACACAATAACACGAGGACGTGGAACAAGTATAGTGTTATTGAATGCTCAGGAAAGGAAAGATGGAAGTAGGATTTAACGTTTCAAGCAGAGCTCTTCGTCAGAAACATAGTAAAAGCAAAAGTCCGAGGAAGGGAAGACGGAGAAAGAAAATCGCAAACGATATACACGCGGTCACATATTGAAAATATATATATATAACTTACTTGGAAAAGAATGCGTGGCGTTCGATCATGTAATAATATAAATAACTAGCACTACAACCCGGCAACGCCGGGTCATAGTGCTAGTGCGTGCGCACATACACGCGAGTACTGTCAAAATCTCCGACCAATCACATACAGCTAGCTGGCATTCAATTGGCGTATCAAGTTTCGGGCATTTTGATTGGGTTTTCGATTTCTTTCATTGTAGATTTTTTATGTTTTTTGAGTTCAACAATAGTCCTTGGAAAAATTTCTTTGGAGGATTAAGATCCATGTGATTAAACGTGGTGCTTAGTTTAAGGTGTTTGGTAAAAAAAATGTCAAAACAGTCAAAATGTAGATAGAAAAAAGTTACTGAAATGTGTTTCTGTTTTAAAAATCAAAATTTGTGTTTAAAAAAAAAGCGAGAAGTTCTAATGAAAAATTGTAAGTTTTTGCATGAAATAAAAGCGGCATACTGGCAGAATCTTTAAGGCATCGGAAGACGTTTTACGTTATTTGTTTCGGATATTTACATCCTGTGTTCAAATCTGATCGAGGTCAACCTTTTCTGTCATCCCTCCGCGTTCGGTAAAATATAATCTCCACCCTTTTTTTTTTTTTTTTGGTGGGGACGATGTAATCGACCGACATGCTTACCAAATTACTGGCATTGTGCCTAAATTGTTTTTCGTTTTCTTCTTGAACCTTGGGACTCATAAAACCACTTACCCGCTTTCCATTGCGTATAAGGGATTGAATTCACAACACCTCAAAATCGATTAGATCTACCTTTGTATTTGCCTTTGTACTTTGCCTTGAAACCATTTGCTTTTCAGTCCTTATTTTGTAGTCCGAAAGGATGAAAGGGAAATTTGACCTTAGTATTTGCTTAAATTATAAACGAGTGTTCTCTTTTACTCTTTTACTGGTTTCAGTCATTTCACTGTGGTCATGCTGGAGTGCCGCCTTTAGTCGAGCAAATCGACCCTAGGACTTATTCTGTGCAAGCCTAGTACTTATTCTATCGGTCTCTTTTGCCGAACCGCTAAGTTACGGAGACGTAAACACACCAGCATCAGTTGTCAAGCGATGTTGGGGGGGACAAATACACACAACACACACACACACACACACACACACACACACACACACACACACATATATATATATATATATACATACATATATACGACAGGCTTCTTTCAGTTTCCGTCTACCAAATCCACTCACAAGGCTTTGGTCGGCCCGAGGCTATAGTAGAAGACACCTGCCCAAGGTGCCACGCAGTGGGACTGAACCCAGAACCATGTGGTTGGTAAGCAAGCTACTTACCACACATCCACTCCTAACAAATAACTTGAGATTCTAGCGATGAAGATACAGAACATTTCAATATACATAATTCAAAATGTGCAAAATAATGTACATTGTTGTCTTATAAATTTATTTTATACTTAAAAATACGTTTCTATTATTTTTGCAATAATTTTGTCTTTTATCAAATCCTCAATTTTTTTCTGGTGTTAGAAAGCAGCTTCTATAATTAGCAAACAGAAGGCATCCAGCATGTCTTGTGGCATAATTGTTCTGTTAGGATTTGAATTTTCTCCAACTGAGGATAAAAATAATAATAAATAAAAGAATGCTCAGGTGTGCAATTCAAAATTCGCCACGAAATGTTAGCCAGCTGTACTTGCTTTAAGATCAATATATTGAAGGCTAGCTCACCTGTATTTATCTTTAGAACACGCATTACATTACATGACAATTTATAAAAAAAAAAAACGTCAGTTAATTTATTACGGTTTAATCTAGTAGGTTACAACAGCTAGGCCGAGGTTAATTCACATTTGTACAACGTTTCGTGTGCTAGTTTTTGCTGCCTTTTATATAGGAATTCAATGTAAAAAAAGAGCGTTTTGTATAATTAAAACAAAAATAAACTAAGAAAGTAACAACTGGCAACTGAATTTGGATAACAAGAATAAAGCATGCTATATCTAAGTATGTATTCAAAGTAGAGCAACGCTGTGCTAAGGATTTCCATCGAGACAGAAACACATGCTTATTCCCTCTCCCTTAAAGCCCATCCTTTTTCTTAATGGCATACTATTCCCAGAGAATTGTTGATTGCTAGAGATCATTTCCCGTTCTCATTTAGATTCGTTTGCAGTTGTCGCTCCGTGATTGTTTACCTTACTCTCGAAGCAAATATAATTTCAATAAATCAAGAATTTATCCCATATGGCATTTAATTTACCTTCCTCTACCATCGTTCAAATTCATATTTGTGATGATGGAAAGAACAACGCTTCAAAAATGGCTGGAGAAATTCGAAGGTTTGCTTTATTACAATGGTAGAAGGCATATTTACAGAAGATACAGTCTCGACTTTTTCCATCCAACGATTTTCTAGCCCAAATATTTACACACTATTATTTGTAACTTTGTGGAGGTGCAATGGCCCAGTGGTTAGGGCAGCGGACTCGCGGTCGTAGGATTGTGGTTTCGATTCCCAGACCGGGCGTTGTGAGTGTTTATTGAGCGAAAACACCTAAAAGCTCCACGAGGCTCCGGCAGGGATGGTGGTGATCCCTGCTGTACTCTTTCACCACAACTTCTCTCACTCTTACTTCCTGTTTCGTTGTACCTGTATTTCAAAGGGCGCGGCCTTGTCACTGTCTGTGTCACGCTGATATCCCCGAGAACTACGTTAAGGGTACACGTGTCTGTGGAGTGCTCAGCCACTTACACGTTAATTTCACGAGCAGGCTGTTCCGTTGATTCGGATCAAACGGAACCCTCGTCGTCGTAACCGACGGAGTGCTTCCATCCATCCATTTGTAACTTTACTCGTTTCACATTAAAAACGATTCATACGTATATATATATTCTTTTATTCTTTTACTTGTTTCAGTCATTTGACTGCGGCCATGTTGGAGCACCGCCTTTAGTCGAACAAATCGACCCCAAGACTTATTCTCTGTAAACATAGTACTTATTCTATCGTTTTTTTTCTGCCGAATCGCTAAGTTACGGGGACATAAACACACTAACATCGGTTGTCAAGTGACGGTGGGGTGGGGTGGGGCCAAACACAGACAGACAGACACATAAACACATACACACGCACGCACACACACACACACACACACACATACTAGCAGGTAAGTCCGGTTTCACCCGGTCGGTTTGAATGATGTGGCTGTAAAACCTGCTCTGTGTAAGCATTCGACTTGTTTGGGCATGCTTACGTTAAAAAACAATTTTAGAATGACTTTTTTATGCCAAAACGCTAAAAATAACTGACCAACAAAAAAAAAAAAAACAGCCAAGATTCAACCAAATAAAAAAGAAAGCCAAATACTAAGCGAACAAAGATGAATCATCCCACTTCCATTGCGCGCGCACACACACACACTCACACACAAACACACACACACGCATTCATATACCCCTCTTTTACATTACACACATGTTCACACAGATTTGAAACGCTATTTGATTTATTTTTTTCATCGTAAAATTTTCATCATCCCGCTACCAAGTATGTCCTCATCCCTTCCTTCCTTACTCATCTATCACCCCTTCTTTTCTCATTCATAAACACAAGAGTATTATTATAGTAGATTATGTCGGTAACCATTGGAGCTATGAAAAAATACAAAGCCCAGCAACACCATCGAATCATTCTGCACAGCTGTGTAATTTTTCGCGCAATTCCACCCAGCCGTTTGACCGTGAATCCCAAAACAAGAAATAATCACCCATGTCAAATTTATATGTATATATATATATATATATATATATTATATATATATATATATATGTAAATGTAAAAAATACAAACTGGGACAAGAACGTAAAACATTTAGAAGACGATACAAAAAACACGGACGGGACATTCGAAGCCTTCAATCTTCAGTCAAGAACCGGATCATCTTCGCAATTTCGGCTGATTATATATATACTAGCATTATGACCCGGCGTTGCCGGGTCATAGTGCTAGTTTGGTATAAATTTGTTAAATGAAAAGTTTGGGGTAATAAAACATACAATGACATATTAAAAAGACGAATTAAAATTCCAGAGAAAAATACATAGAAGATAAATATACGAATTTACAAAAATACACAAAAGTTCATAAGACTGTTACTTATTCTATCGGTCATTTTTGCCGAGCCGCTAAGTTACAGTGATGTAAACGCACCAAAACCGGTTGTCAAGCAGTGGTTGGGAACAAACACACACACACACACACACACACACACACACACACACACACACATACACACACACACACACAACACTCACACACACACACATATCCACACACATATCCACACACACACACACATATCCAGATACACAGATACACACACACACACACATACGACGGGCTTCTTTCAATGTCTGTCTACCAAATCCAGTCACACGGCTATGGTAGAAGACACTTGCCCAAGGTGCCATATAGGTGAAACTGAATAAACTATAAACTTTACAAACACACAATAATATATATATGTTCATGACAAAATTAGACACACACACACATTTTGTTTACTTATCCATTCGGTTTTAAACAATCCTGTGGAGGCACAATGGCCCAGTGGTTAGGGCAGCGGACTCGCGGTCATAGGATCGCGGTTTCGATTCCCAGACCGGGCGTTGTGAGTGTTTATTGAGCGAAAACACCTAAAAGCTCCACGAGGCTCCGGCAGGGGGTGGTGGTGATCCCTGCTGTACTCTTTCACCACAACTTTCTCTCACTCTTACTTCCTGCTTCTGTTGTACTGTATTCCAAAGGGCCGGCCTTGTCACTCTCTGTGTCACGCTGAATATCCCCGAGAACTACGTTAAGGGTACCACGTGTCTGTGGAGGTGCAGCCACTTACACGTTAATTTCACGAGCAAGCTGCTCCGTTGATTCGGATCAACCGGAACCCTCATCGTCGTAACCGACGGAGTGCTTCCCATTTAAACAATCCTATTATATATTTATATTTAAATATTATTACGAATTGTATTTTTAATAAATCGTTGAAATATTTTAGGAATTGTAGAAGTATAACCAATTTATTGCAAATAAATTTTAGGGTCCTATGGATCCCTAAGGGCCAAATGGACTCCACGAGTCATATGGACCCTAGTTGAGAACCACTGAGTTAAACATACCAGAAATAAACAAACAATTTTTTTTTTAAATCTGGCCTGTTTGGAGAAAGAGAAATAGACGAGGTGGTTGAGTAGCATGAAGTTCAGAGACAATGTGGAATGTGAGAAGGGACAGATATATATTTAGCTTGACTGACGGATGACTTAATAGCCTCTGAGTAACCTCTCTTTAACCGACATGTTTTAGGACATCACCCAATCAAACACACACACACACACACTCACACACGGGTTTGACTTTTATCATTTACAAGTCAAGTTTGGTACACTAATATATTTTATCAAATACTGAGGGATGAGGATGGAGAGCATAACTGACTTTGGAGGGATTTGAATTCAGAATGTGAAAAAAAAAATAAAGGCTCCTTTCCTCAAACAGTTCATGTCCGTACCTCTTCCCTTCCGAATAAATAAGCATAAACTTTTCTTCTGTAGAAACAAGGCCTGAAATTTTGAGGGAGCGGGTTTGTCGATTATATTGACTTCGCAGTGTTCAACTGATACTTCAGCCGCGCCACCGCCGCCAGCACCACCACCACCACAACCACAACCATCACCACCACCACGCCTATTATTTATTCTATCGGTCGCTTTTGCCGAACCGCTATGATACGGGGAAGTGAACACACCAACATCGGTTGTCAAACGATAGTAAGGAAACAAACACAGACACACAAATACACACACACACACCACACACACACACACACACACACACACAAACACACACACACAAACACACACACAAACACACATATATACGATGGGCTTCTTACAGTTTCCATCTACTAAATCCACTCTCAAGGCTTTGGTCGGCCCGAGGCTATAGTAGAAAACACTTGCCCAAGGCACCATGTAGGTGGGGCTGAACCCAGAACTCTTCCGCATATATATATATATATATATATATATATTTATATATACTAGCACTATGACCCGGCAACGCCGGGCCATAGTGCTGGTGCATGCATATACAGCTGCGTGCGTGCGCACATACACGCGGGTATTGTCCAAATCTCAGACCAATCACATACAGCTAACAGGCATTCAATTGCCGCATCAAGTTTCGGGCATTTTGATTGGGTTTTGGATAGAAAATTCACAAAAAAGTCACTTCTATTGATTTTTTAATGGCTTTTCGGGGTGACTGGAGAAATGTAAAGATGTGCACGACCACTCTTGGACGGTTTTGAATGACCATAAAAGGTGGGGCCCTCTAAATGAAAAAATTGTGGCTTTGTATAAAGACACACACACAGACAAAATTTTGCCATATATATATATATATTATATATATATATATATTATATATATATAGATATATATATATATAGATATATATATATATAATATATATATATATATATATAATAAAATGACAAAAAAGAATGAAGCCTCGATATTATGTAAAGAGAGGAATTTATATATATAGCACAATCAGTAATTTGTCATAATAGAACTCAGAGTTTCGAATGCCGGAGCTAAAAGCTTCAAGGCATTTTCATCGGGTATTTGGCTCTCTCAAGAAACAATAATATATATATATATATATATATATATATTATATATATATATATATATATATATATATATATATCAGTAATAATATAGGGTGAAATTAATTAATTTGGAATAATCATTAATTTCATCAAGTAGATTTCGGCATGTAAAAGCCCCATTCGAAGAAGGTTTAAGAATACTAAGTAATTAAGTGTTTAGCAACGATTTGCCCACCACACCGAGTTTAGAAATAGCAGTCAAAGAGTTATGGCTATTCTTTCTAATTAAAAGGGTGATCTCAGTAAAAACCACAGCACTTAAAAGGCAAACGCAGGAAAAGAGAAAGAGATGACGACAATCATTCTATATTAAGTCACCTACGGACGTACGTTTCGAAATTAAGTCTTAGGAAAGCAAAAAATTAGATAATTATGTCTTACCCAACTATTTTTCTCTTCAGCCCTCAGTCCACAAAAGGGTCGATTCTATCTATCTATCTATCTATCTATCTATCTATCTATCTATCTATCTATCTATCTATCTATCTATCTATCTATCTATATGTCTGTCTGACT
>NC_043002.1:92896735-92899235 GCF_006345805.1 Octopus sinensis
GGAATTCCTAAATAAAGTATGATTTTTTAAAAAAAACTTGGAAAACCTAGGGAATAATGCCCCTAAAAGGAAGAAGTATATATCATCCGGAATAGATAGATAGATAGATAGATAGATAGATAGATAGATAGATAGTAGATAGATCGATAGATAGATAGATGGATGGATGGATGGATAGATAGATCGATAGATAGATAGATAGATAGATAGATAGATAGATAGATAGATAGATAGATAGATAGATAGATAGATAAGTTTCTTTATTGGCCACACAAGGCTGCACACAGATGGGACAAGTTACAAGGTAGAGCTTTTCTTTTGGGGATGAAGAGAACAAAAAAAACAAAGGAAAAAAAAGGGGGGTGGCGTAGGTTTTCGATCAAGAGGGATCGTAAAAGGGAAGAAAAGAACAAAAACAAAAAAAATTGAATAAAATAAAAGAATAAAAAGAAAAAAAAAGGAAAAGGAACAAAAGAAAGAGAAATGAAAAAAAGAAAAGAGAAAAAAGGGGAAAAAAGGGGAAGAGGAAAAAAAAGAACGATCAATAGGGATCGTGTATCACAGTGTTATGATATATGGTGTAAAGGGGAAAGCAAGTAAGGTTTATCCGTCGGAAGAAAAGCCTACGAAAAAAGACCCGGTAACCTTGGTCAATATTGTTATATGTTACCACATTTGTTTGCAAATGGGTAACCCTCTGTTTTCAATTTCTGGGTTCATAGGATTATGCTCAAGGTGGCTTCGTCATTCATACGTGCCATCCTTGGTACATTCACCAATCTTTTTTTAAAACATTCGCTAGACAAAACTTGCCTCTCTACTCTCACTTTCCTTTTCAAGTGGTACTTGAAGAAGTGATGAGAGATTGACCAGAGAGGAAAGTGTTGTCTCCAATCCTTTCAGACGCGCGTCCACCAGATACATTCTTTCACCATAGCCACAAGGATGATGAAAATAGCTCTTCCTTCCGTTTGAAGGAAGGAGGCGCGTGACAATTTGACGATAGACTCACTGATAAACCGACTCGTCCCACACGTGACAGCAGTTGTTCGACATAAGCCCACAGGTCGGAAATTGTTGGACACTGCACGAGAGCGTGCAGAACGGTTTCGTCGCTCTGACCGCATCTCGGGCAGGTCGGCCCCGTGTTTCTCGAGCCGTGTCTGTAGAGCTTATCCCGAACGGGTAGCGCTTCTCGGTAGCACTGCCAGGCCAGGGATCTCTGGAAGTTGTCCATGGGCCCTGGACCGAAAGTCGTCCTGAACAGGCGGGTCAGGTACTCCCGTCGACGTCCAGGTTCGCCCCGAGCTCGTCGTCGTACCTCCCTCCACTAAGCCACTATAGAATGCTTTGGTTGTGTTGAAGTCACTCAAGGTCGACCGGGACGGCAGAGTTGCTTGAGAGCAACGCGACACTCGCGGTGTCAATCGCCCTTCCTCGCCTTTTTGACCCCATAGATAGATAGATAGAGAGATAGATAGATAGATAGATAGATAGATAGATAGATAGATAGATAGATAGATAGATGGATGGATGGATAGATAGATAGATAGATAGATAGATAGATAGATAGATAGATAGATAGATAGATAGATAGATAGATAGATAGATAGATAGATAGATAGATATGCATGTATATATGTATGTTTGTATGTATGTATGTTTATGTATAAAAAAATATGAATTTCCCTTGAACGGCCTTCGACTTTTTCTATCCAAAGGAGTTTTAACCCAATATTTTCACGCAGTTATTTATAGCCTTATCTGCTTCGAGTTTCATCGTTTCAAAACAGAATTTTATATGTGTGTGTGCGCGCGCATGTACGTGTATGTGAGTGAGTGTGTCTATGCATGCACACGACGATTGCCATACAGTTTCTATCTACCAAATTTACTCACAGATCATTTGGTCGGCACGGGACTGTAGTAGAAGACACTTGGGATCTTTTCGGTTTGAACGGCAGTTTTTTCTAGCGGTGTCATATGAAATTGTCACCTATAATTATGACCCTAGAATCGATCTATTGCATTTCAATCTGTTTTAGGGTTAGGGTTAGTTAGGGTTAGGGTTAGGGTTAGGGGTGGGGGAAGGGTATCTTTTTTTCTTCACAAATGTAAATAAACCCAATCTGTTTCTTAAACGTGGGACATATTCATACAACACAGAATGCTTTTTAACTCAATAGACGTCAGTGATTGGTTGAAATTGCAGAAATTGAAGAAAAAAAACAACAAATATCTTACAAACTATAGAATTTTCTCAATAAAGCCAAGAGAAAAAGATGTTTTATAAACACATTCTACCAGTATACGAAGTTTAAAATTTTTTAGTTACCTAGAAATTATGTTAAAAACTGCCGTTCAAACCGAAAAGATCCGACACTTGCCCAGAGTACCGCACAGTGGGACTGAACCCGAAACCATACAATCAGGAAGCGAAATTCTTAACCAAATACCCATGCTTGCTGCTCACCCGCAGCCCGAAAAAAAATGGGAGAGC